>NC_066520.1:22278330-22300830 GCF_024679095.1 Eriocheir sinensis | reverse complement strand
CTCTTTCCTTTCCTCATCTTTCTTTTCTTTTATTCTTTCTCTGTTCCTTCGCTTCCACCTTCCTTCCTTCCACCAGGGTCATAAAACCACCCCTGGAAATGCCCATAGCTCCCATGAAAGCCTTGTAAGCCGAGTATGACCATCAGACACTCACTCACACTCCCTCCTCTATCTCTCTCCTCTCTACACGATCTACCGCTATGACATCGAACAAGAGAGGGAAAGAGAGGGAGAGAGAGAGAGCGCCTACATAGTCAAGATATATAAAAACACACTGGGTGCCAGCGAGGCGTGGTGCCCTGAGGAACGACTCTGTCTCATCAAGGTCACGCCAACAACCAACACCACAAGCCGAAGAGTGTGTGTGTGTGTGTGTATGTGTGTGTGTGTGTGTGTGTGTGTGTGTGTTACTTGCTTCCGTATGCCATCCACGTCTCTCTGTTACGAGCTCTCTCTCTCTAACTCTCTCTCTCTCTCTCTCTCTCTCTCTCTCTCTCTCTCTCTCTCTCTCTCTCTCTCTCTCTCTCTCTCTCTCTCTCGCCCAATAAGACACGATTCCGCATTCAGAAAATCACGTTCTCGACTCGTATCATTTTCGAGACAGTTTAAAATGGAAGGGAAACGACGTGAGCGAAGAGAGAGACGGACAGGAAGAGACAGACAGAGGGGGACAGGGAGAGACAGAGGGACAGGGAGAGACAGAGGGACAGGGAGAGACAGAGGGACAGGGAGAGACAGAGGGACAGGGGCAGACAAGCAGGCGTGAGGGAACAGTTCGTCTTTGTGTGTTGACGGACAAAGAAGCGTGAATGAATGACGGTTTGTTGACTCGCTGATTTGACTGGCATTGACATTTCATTAACGAGATTTGGACTGTTTTCCTTGCTTTATGTGTGCTTGTATGTGTGTGTATGTATGTATGTGTGTGTGTGTGGGGGGGGGGGGAGGAGGAGGAGAAGGAGGTATGTAGGTGCGTATTTATGAGAAAGGAAGAAAAGGAGGGAAGAGCTGGGAGGAAGGGTTGATGTGAACAGCAGAGAAACGAAAGGGGAAAAAAAGGAAAATGAGAGGAAGAAAGAGATGAATGAAAGACTTGGTGAGAACAGAACAGAAACTAAACAGGAAGGAAAAGGAGAGAGGAGGAAAGAGTGTGAATAAGCAGGAGATGACCACGAGGAGGAGGAGGAGGAAGAAAGAGTTAAAAGAAAGACGATGTGAGAACAGAACAGGAACTAAACAGGAATGAAAAGGAGAGAGGAGGAAAGAGTGTGAATAAGCAAAAGAGATGACCAAGAGGAGGAGGAGGAGGACCTAGGAAGTGATTCAAAGCGATACAAGACAAAAGAGAAGGAATAAGGGAGGATGCATTTATGGTAACAGAACAGGAACTAAACAGGAATGAAAAAGGAGGAAGAAGAGGAAAGCAGGAAGGGAGGAAGGGAGTAGGATAGGAACGAAAGAGAGAGGAAAGGAGAAAAGAGGAGAGAAGAAGGGTAGATGGGAACAGAACAGGAAGGAAACAGGAAGGAAAAAGGAGAGGAGGAGGAGGAAATAGCTGGAAGGGAGGAAGCGAGCGGTATAGGAACGAGAAAGGAAAGGAGAAAAGAGAAGAGAAGAAGGGTAGATGGGAACAGAACAGGAAGGAAACAGGAATGAAAAAGGAGAGAAGGAGGAGGAAAGAGTTGCATGGGAGGGAGAGAGGGAAGGGGAGCAGCTGAGGCAAGTCTTTTGATCTCCTTTTTTCTAACGCAAACTCGAACTCTTCACGTCTCGTCTTATTAGAGAGAGATGCCAGAACTCAACTCTACCATTAACGTGAATGCTCAGAAACGCTTAACATTCCCGCGACACAACTTCAACGCATATGTAAATCCCTCCTCTTTATCTGACACCTAATACCCTACGTCTCCTTACTTTCGCGGGGTCTCTTGGCAATGGGGTCAGGGGTCGTTAGTACTTACGCCCTGGTCAGTAAAGTACGTCAGTCAGTCAGTTCGCAGTTACGTAAGTTTGTGTGGCTCCTCTTCGTGGGTTAAGTAAGGTACGTTTACTGGTCTTGAATTACAGCTTCGACTTCTCTGCACTTGTTTGTAGGATCTGTATGTGCTGTTTACTCATTAGCTTGTTACGTCCTGGAGCTAAGCCACGCCCTGATCCAGCTATTAGTGTGGGTCATATTAGCTATTCTCTTTTAACCAGTCTATCATAAGTAACATCTACCAATTCAGACCATAACAACTATTCTCTTCCTTTCTCATTCTTAAGCAGTCTACCTTTACCACAACTCTCAATACAAAATATAGCAAGGATTTTTTTTCCCTTAACAAGTCTATCCTAAGAAACGTCTCCTAATTTCGGACCGTAGCAACCATTTTCTCTTTTCTCTATCTTAACCAGTCTACCCTTAACCAGAGATCACGACTCACAACATAGCAAAAATTCTCTCTCCTATCTCTTTTCTCTCAACCAGTCTTACTCTCAATCAAAAACCATCCTCACGCACGTCACATCACAATCTTAAGCAACGAACCCTAACGTAAACTGACTTGGATCTACGGGAAGGGATGAACAAAGAATTCGCAGCATAATTTATCTTCCGACCTGCAAATGCTGACGCGGATTTCTGTCTTTCAAGAGGAGATTCGGAGCGCCACCCAAACCCGTTCCTCAAATTGCCCATCTTCCTTATAAACATCTCCTGTCCTTACCTCCTTTATCGAGCGTGGGACTAATGAATGACGAACCCTTTTTTGGACGATCAGATCACTCCTCTTTACCTACACCAATATTATTATGTAACCCTTTTCCAGGTTCAAGGGACGATGCAGCGGAGATGAGCACTAAGGTCATGTGTAGCTATAGAGTCTGCCCCCATAATTTTACTTCCTGAATTTCCTTGGCTAATCTATAACGTATTCTAATATATTTTAATCTACTGGTCCTGAGTGACTCCTCTAACGCAGCCCAACCCAAACAACCTCACCAAGCTTCACAATACACCCACTACAACAACCAAAACCCCACTCAACCTTAACCTTACCTAACTTAGCCTAACAGTCACTCACTACAACCTCAACCAAACACCACCTTCTCACCCGACACCTTCAACCTTACCTAACCAACCCCACTTTGAAACCCTCCCAGACATTTGATATCCTCCCTAGCGCCCGTCTAGCAAAGTGTACGTAACAAACCCACTCAACCACTCAGCCAGCCACACCCAGTTCGAATCCGGTCTACAGCACCCTACGATTGCTCCCATCCATCCAGCTTACCTTCGTTGTCAGTCCCCTCCCTTCCCTTCCCTTCCCTCCCCTCCCAGCCTTGCCCTTACCTAACTAACTGGACCAAGACTTGTTCTGATCTGGTCTGGCAAGTCTTCTACATCGAGAGAGAGAGAGAGAGAGAGAGAGAGAGAGAGAGAGAGAGAGAGAGAGAGAGAGAGAGAGAGAGAGAGAGAGAGAGAGAGAATTAACTACCTACAAATACTCTTTCTCTTTCTCTCTCTTTAAAGCCTTGAATAATATGGGTTCAGATACCCTTTTGACACTGCAAGCACAGGACCAAGGCTAAAGAGGAGGAGGAAGAGGAATAGGAAGAGGAGGAGGTGGAGGTGGAGGAGGAGGAGAAGGAGGAGGAGGAGGAGGATCGTTACGTAATGAGTGCTCTCTCTCTCTCTCTCTCTCTCTCTCTCTTCCTTATCACCTAGCAATAAAGGATAATTATCTAAGGTGTCATTTAGAACAAGAACAGCACGACCCCATCTCGGTCCAAACATACAGGACAGCATTTATAAAGGTAAGGTTTATACACAAAGGTCGGTATTGTTAGACGCCTCCAACCTTCACATCAACTATTTCCAAAGGTCAAAAATGAGGTTAATCGGGTTCTCATAAGTGTGTCTTTAGGTTCACGGCACAGAGGAAGGGTCGAACTACCACCAGGGCCACGAAACTACCCCTGGAAATGGCCGGAACTCATACGAAAGCCTAGTCAAATATGTTTACTTGGAAGACGAAATGTTTAAAAATACTTCCCTCAGACGCTTCCGCCTCTCAAGTAACAATTTCCAAAGCTCAAAAAGGAGATAAATCGGATTTTTCGAGCGCTTTATTAGGTTTACGGTACAGAGGAAGGGTCAGACTACCACCAGGGCCATAAAGCTACCCATGGAAATGCCCGGAACTCCTACGAAACCCTAGTCAGATGTGTGTGCTCCGGCGGCGATATCGTGGTACGTACAGAATCGTGGTACAGAACTAACCTTGCTGGCTCTGGTAAGACTGACGAACGAGCGCGTGTCATACTAATCTTCCCAACAACCTCTGACTCGGGTGTGCGTAGCTGTGGGGGTCGCTAATGTGTACAAGCGAAGGGTACGGCGTGAAGGGTCGATGACTTACCTGGAGAGAGAAAGAATAGGAACGATTTGAATAAATTTTGTGAGGTTTTCAAAAGGGTACTCAAGATTTTAGGTAATAGAGAGTAGAAAAGGTCATTTGGCCCTACCCTACCTGAGTTCCCTTTCCATTCACCTATTCAAAACTCATCTTAAACCAATACTCACTTAAAGCTTGCCTGTATGATTTTTTCTCGTGTTTAAAAAGAAAAATAACCAACGTATCAATTCTACATTCACTAACAACTTGACTATATTATGATCTCTGAAGTGTTTGAAGAGATTAGTAAAAAACAATTGTAAAATATCGCGAAAAATATTTGCTTTTAAACATATCAATTTTATATTCACTACCAAAACTATATTATGATTTATCCCATGGTCACACTGATAAATAAAGTCACTGATAAATATACTGAGACTGGGGAAGCATCACTAAAGTTTATTCTCCTTTTAATTAAACATATCAATTCTATATTTACCAACAAAAATGTCTAAATCATAATCTGTCCCGTGCTTGAAGAGATAACACAAACACCAATTCACAAACTAAGTCTGGTAAGGCATCTCTAAAAATATCCGTTTAAGAGAAGAAAAAGATAACATTCGCGTAATCAGAGTAACAATTAGTCAAGCGATAATAACAGCTGGGAAATCTCCCAAGACAAGCCAGCTGTTGTTTTATCTTGTACTCAAATGACAACAACGAAAGCTTATTATCACGCTATTATGCACATTATCAAAGAAGCTCAGTCATCAAACGCGTAGATTACCCCTCGACTTACCACTAACACATAACCAAGAACAAATCGCTATCTAGTCTTTCCAGCAAGCGAGAAAGACACAACATTCGATCTGCTTTTAATACAATAATCTAAAACAAACTCTTATATGCACACTCTCATAGAACTTAAATCATCAAACTAGTACATTACCCCCATGCACATTTACCACTAACATAACCGAGAACAAATCGCTATCTAGTCTTTCCAGCAAGCGAGGAAGACACAACATTTAAATAAACTCTATTATGCACATTATCATAGAACCTCAGTCATCAAGCGCGTACATTACAATCACATTTACCACTAACACAACTAAGAACAAATCGCTATCTAGTCTTTCCATCAAGCGAGGAAGATACAACATTTAATCTGCTTTAAATACAATAATCTAAAACAACCGCTTTCCCTCTTTCTCTCTCTCTTTTATATCCTTCTAACTAGCATGCAACTCTCTCCTTCCCTTTCCGTATCCTTTCTCTCTTTCCTACTTCCCTCATTCTTTCCTCCTCTCTCTCTCTCTCTCCATTATCAAAGAACTACAGTCATCAAACGCCTACATTATCATTAAATTCATCCCCGACATAACTGGGAGCAATTCGCAATCTACTCTCTCCAACAAGCTTATCTTATACGCGAGGAAAAAGACAACATTGGGTCTGCTCTAAAACCAACTTTATTTGATACGAGAAAGAAATTAAAAAACACGCCATTTAGATTACTTCAGACATAATAAAGAGAATCTAAACCCATTACCCCTTTTCAAATCCTATACACACAACACCATACTCAGTCTCTCCAAGTAGTGTACGTTTCAAGGAAGAACCAAAGCATCAGATCCTCCTTCACATACACAACAAGTATACCTAAATGAAGGATCGAACCCCATCCACAAGCACTTCAAGAGACAGACAGACAGACAGACACAAGAGCAAAACAGACCTTCACTTGTCAATGGAGAGAGAGAGAGAGAGAGAGAGGCCACCACATACCTACTACGCAACCATCACCAACCACCACCACCACCACCATCATCAACACCATTCTCCTTATCACCACCAACACCACCAACACCACCACCACCAGGTCATTGCCCCTCCCTATTACGCAGTCAACCACCGCCACCACCCCATTCACCACCATCATCACCACCACCACCAATCTCTCCTAATCTCACCACCACCATCACCACCACCACCGCCAGTCTGAGTCAAGGCCTACCAGGAACACATACACCCCACCACCACCACCAAGACCACATGCGTCACAATACGAAGAGGATTTACATTGATATGAATTTTAGAACGCAAAAAGAAAACTGACAGCGAATAGTGAAATCACTGACACACACACACACACACACGAAAAGGAAAGAAAAGGAATGACAGAAAGGAGGAGAATGAAAAGTTTACATCGATAGAAAACTGACATAGTGAATAGTTAGTGAAATCATTTCCACGCACGGGAGAAAGAGAGACAAACAAACGAGAGAAAAAGAAAAGAAAAGAATTAAACGAAAGGAAGAGGATGAAAAATTACCTACACGACTTAATTGGATGACAAGTTGGAGAAAACGTGTTAGAAAAATATATAAAAAAAAGAAAACCCAACGTTGATGAATGTGAAAGAAATGAAATACAAGGAAATTCAGTAAAAGGAAATAAAGAATGATGTAGTTTTTTTTGTTTGTTTGTTTGTTTTTTTGTTAAGCCTTCCATGAACGTCCCTAAATATATAATCACTAAGAAGAATATAAAGAGAAAAGCCACTTAATTAGTTTCATTAGAGATAAGAGTTTAAAAAGAGTGTGAATATTTACTCTCTCTCTCTCTCTCTCTCTCTCTCTCTCTCTCTCTCTCTCTCTCTCTCTCTCTCTTACTCTTACTCATTTTCGCTCACTCACTCACACATTCACTCTTTCACACACTCTCTCTCTCTCTCTCTCTCTCTCTCTCTCTCTCTCTCTCTCTCTCTCTCTCTCTCTCTCTCTCTCTCTCTCTCTCTCTCTCTCTCTCTCTCTCTCTCTCTCTCCCTCCCCCACTCACACCCACACACACACACAAACACACCCTCCGACCCTCCTCCCCCCCCTCACACCCACACCCACACAAACACACCCTCCGACCCCCCCACCCCCCCCCACACACACACAACAGGGCCGTTACCACATGCAGCCTCCGCCTCAGTGGCACCCTCACCCTTTTAAACACCCCTTGGGACGCCCTTTGACGGAGACACAGTGCCATGTAACCTTTGGCACCTCTCCCCTTCCGTCTACACTCCCTCTCTATCTCCTTACCTTGACAGTTCACTTTTGTATAGCGGAGAGTGAGAGAGAGAGAGAGAGACTAAGGGAGGAGAGGAATGAGGGAGGGAAGGGACGGGAGAAGAGAGAGATAGGGAGAGTGTAGGGAAGGGAAGGGAAGGGAAGGGAATGGTAGGGTAGGAAATGGAATGGATGGAAAGGAAGGGGAAGAGAAAGGGAAGGGAAGAGAAGGGAAGGGAAGGAAAGGATAGCGAAGAAACGAAAGGGAAGGGAAGGGAAGGGAAGGGACAAAAGAGAGGGATAGAGTACAGAAAAGGGAAGGGAAGAGAATGGAAGAGAAGGGAGGGATAGCGAAGAAACGAAAGAAGGAAGGAAGGGAAGGAAGGAAGGAAGGAAAGGAAGGAAGGAAGGAAGGAAGGAGGGAATCTAAAGGATGGACAGGCAAAGGGAGGGAAGGGAAGGGACGGGAGGGAAAAGCGAGTCGATATAAGAAAGGAATGAAAACGATAAAAAAAACTATTGGAGAAAGATACGAAAGAGAGAAGGAAGGAGAGGGACAACAACACAGAAATTATTACCAACACAAAAACCGAAAACGAAAGAAAGGAAGCAAAATTAAGACCAGAGAGAGAGAGAGAGAAGAGTTAGAGCAGAAATGAAACAAAGCAAGAAAAGAATGTGAAAGAAAGATAGAGTACACAGATAAGAGATGATGAGGGAGACGAAGAATGACGTAGACAGATATGAGCGACAAAAATGACAGATGAGACGTAGAAACAGACACTGAAGGGTAGAGAGGAAGGGGAGAAGAAGCAGAGAAGGACAGAGAGAGGAGGGGAAAAAAGAGGGTAGAATCTATGGGCACTCTGGCACTGTCTATACACAGATTGGCACTCAGAATGACACCCATTGGCCCCTCTAAACACAGTGCCAAAATAAGATTGATTAAGTTAGGAGATGAGAAAGAGAAAGAGAAGGAAGGGGAGAGAGAGACACCAAGGGTAGTAATGGATTAGGATTAAAAGAGGGAGGGAAAGAGAATAGGATTGATAAAGAGAGGTAAGAGAGACGAGAGAAGGAGAGAGAGGGAGAGAAAGATAGGCCAAGGATAGAAAATAATTTTGGTTAATAGAGTATGGGAGAGAGAGAGAGAGAGAGAGAGATGGAGGAATAAATGAGAGAAGGAGGGAGGGAAGGGAAAAAGGGAGAGAGGGAGTGAGGGAAATACTGAATAAGAGAAGAGGTGAGAGAGATAGAGAGGAGGAGGGAGGGAGAGAGAGAGGAGGGGGGATAATGAATGAGGGGAGGAAAGAGGTGAGGAAGAAGGAGGGAGGGAAATAATTAAAGAGAGGGAGAGAAAAAGATGAGGTGGAGGAAGATGTGAAGATCAAAGAGTGAAGAGGAAGAAGGAGGTAAAGGAAGAGGAGGGGGAGAATGAAAGGAAGGGGGGAGAGGGAAACCTTGAAGAGTTGGAGGAAATAAATTTTTAAGGACATAACTCTTTGGTGGCAACACTGTACATTTCGCGCGCGCACACACACACACACACACACACACACACACACACACACACACACACACACACACACATTCAAATAACAAAAATAAACAACAAACACTTCATTTTCATTAGTTAAAATACTAAAATCTTTCCTTTGCTATTTTTCGTAAAGTTTTCATGCTCATTAGAAAAGAAATATATAATGTAAGACTTCGCTAACGTTGCTGGTATAAAATATAGATGTAAGAAACGTGTGTGTGGGGGGGGGGGGAAGGGAAAGGAAGGGAAGGGAATGGAGAGGAGAGGAGGGAGGGAGGGAGGAGGGAGGGAGGAAGGAAGGAAGGAAAGGAAGGATAGGACAGGGAAGGGAAGGGAAGGGAAGAGAGGGAAGAGAAGGAAAGGGAAAGGAAAGGGAAGGGAAGAGAAATGAAGGAAAGGGAAGAGAGGGAAGAGAAGGAAAGGGAAGGGAAAGGGAAGGGAAGGGAAGGGAAGAGAAAAGAAGGAAAGGGAAGGGAAAGGTAAAGGGAAGGGAAGGGAAGGGAAGGGAAGGGAAGAGTGTGTGTGTGTGTGTGTGTGTGTGTGTGTGTGTGTGTGTGTGTGTGTGTGTGTGTGTGTGTGTGGACGTTAATGAAGCACAGGGTATGGCATTAGGCTCACGCGAGTGCGAATATTAAGTGCGAGAGTGTGTCAAGCGGAAACACGGAAGGCGAAAGGAAGAATAGAAAATAATAATAATGAAAATAACGAAAAGAAAATACAAAAAAAGGAATAAAAGAAGAGTGACACAAAAACAGACAAAAAATTATATACACGTACACAAAAATATATATACAAAAAAGATAAAAACATAGAAAGACGGACAAAAAAAAATAGTACGGACAAGAATTTAATGAAGGAATGAAGGAAGGCAGGAAGGAAAGAAGGAAGGAAGGACATAAAGGAAAGGAAGGAAAGGGAATAAGGAAGAAAAAAATGAGGTGAAAGAAAGAGAAAGACAAGCAGACAGATGAACAGAAAAGCAGAAAGAAAGAAAGGAAGAAGAGAGAAAGGAAAGAAAGGAAAGAAAGAAGAGAAGGAAGGGAAGGAAGGAAGTAAATAAAGGAAAGAAAATAAGGTTAAAGGGAAAGAGGAGGAAAATAAAAAAAGGAGAAAAAGAAGGAAAAGAGGAGGAGGAGGAGGAAAAGAACTTGATATAAAACTTACGGATGAAAAGAAAACGAGGAAAAATTGCGCTTAAAACCGTTTAGGAAAAGAAAGAAAACTGGCCCCGAGAGAGAGAGAGAGAGAGAGAGAGAGAGAATCTGATTACGACGTATCACACCTCTTTTACCTCACTCTTCCTCCTCCTCTTCTTCCTCCTCTTCTTCCTCCTCCTCCTCCTCCTTCCAGAAATAGTTCGCCAAGTCCTTCAACTTCTTCCTTTTGTTACTTAGTCTTTAATTCCCTCTTTCCTTCCCTTTTATCACCCTTTCCTTCGTTCTATTCCTTTCCTTTCCTTTCCTTCCTTTTCATATTTTATCATCATCCTCCTTTCTCCTTTCCTTCCTTTCTTTACCTTTCCTTGTCGTCTCTTGTTTCTCCTGTATTCCTTTTCTTTACTCATCTTCCTCTTTATCAGTCTCACCCTTCTCTTCTCCTTCCTTTCTCTTACAATCTTTTTCTTCCTCTTTTTCTCTCTTTTCCTCTCTTCTTCTCTTCCTTCTCATTCCTCTCTTCTACTTCATCATCCTCATTCTTCTCTCCTTTCATTCTTTTCCTTCCCTTTCTCTTTCCTTCCCTTCCCTTCTTCCCTATTTATCGCCCTGACCTCTCTCTTCTTCTTCCATTCTTTTCTCCTCTTTATCTTTCTCTCTCATCCATGGCCTCCACACACATTCACATCCATTCATTCTTCCCACCAAATCCATTTATCAATCCATCTATCTTTATTTCCTCCTCATTATTTCATTCCCTTTCCATCTTCCTCCCTTCCATGACCTTTCACCTCATCTATCCCTCCTCCTCCTCCTCCTCCTCTTGATTTACCGTCCATCTAGCCTTTCTCTCACCTCCCTTTCCATAACTATTCTCATTCCTTTCCATCATGGTCAGAATCACCTCCTCCTTCTCTTTCTCCTCCTCGTCCTCGTCCTCGTAAAGCCCTCTGGTGGTGAGTCACGTACACTGTCTCTCCTAATTTGCAATGTGTCCTCAGTGAATGCTCTTGGCCTAACCTAACCTATTCTTTATCCTTCCCGCGTCCAGGAACACATTAGACAGGCTTTTCGGAGGAGTTCGGTGGATTTCCAGGGGTAGTTTCATGACCCTGGTGGTAGTTGGACCCTTCTTCTGTGCTATGGACCTAAAAAAACACTCATTTGAACCCGGGTGATCTGCTGTTCGCCCTCTGGAAATAGTTAGCGTAAAAGGTGGTGTGTTAAAATTACTTACTCCCTTAATCTCTCCCTTACCTTACTCCCTTCCTTCATCTCTCCCTCCCTCTCTCTTTACTTCCCTCCAGTGTCATCCTTATCTCTCAGACCATCCCTTCCTCCCTCCTTCTTCTTCCTCCTCCTTCATTTCTGCATTCCAAATTTGATGGTTTAATATGTGCTTGTGGGAGTGATAAATTGATTTCTCATATTAGGTTATTCACCCCCTCCCTCCTCGTATTTCTCCTCTTCCTCCTCCTCCTCCTCCTGCTACGAGATATGTCACACCTCCTCCTCCTCCTCCTGCTCCTCCTCTTCCTCCTGCACCTCCTCCTCCTCCTCCTCCTCCTCCTCCCATGAGATACGTTGGTCCTACTTCTCCATCTCCTCCTCCTCCTCTTCCTCTTCCTCTTCCTCCTCCTCCTTAACTGAGAAGCGCCGGGCCACCAATTACAGCAATGCGATCTAAATTCAATATCGGGGAAAGGCAATATCGATCAATTTGTGGAGGAAGAAGAAATGAAGGGACGAAAACAAATGACTGTCTGAAATGCGCCCTCTTATGTTAGGTTTGGTTAGGTCAGGTCAGGTCAGGTCAGGTCAAGTTAGGTTAGGTTTGGTTTTTATTTAGTTAGGTGAGGTTAGGATAGATTTGGCCAGGTCAGTTCAGGTTAGAATAGGTCAGGTCAGGTCAGGTTAAGTTAGGTTTGTTTTTTATTAACTTAGGATTGGTTAGGTCAGGTCAGGTCAGGTCAGGTCAGGTCAGGATAGGTCAGGTCAGGTCAGGTTAGATTAGGTTCGGTGTTTCTGTTGACCTTTTTCCTGTTAGTGTTGTTATTATTATTGTGGTTACTGTTTTTTTTTTTTTTTTTTTTTTTGGGGGGGGTTGTTATTTTACCTTGTTCTCCTCCACCTCCACTTTCTCTCTCTCTCTCTCTCTCTCTCTCTCTCTCTCTCTCTCTCTCTCTCTCTCTCTCTCTCTCTCTCTCTCTCTCTCTCTCTCTCTCTCTCTCTCTCTCTCTCTCTGTCTTTCTGGTACACTGGAGGGGGGCATAATTAATTCCCTTCGTTTGTTAGGCATCACTCCTGAATCCAACGCGGCAATTACGATAAATACATATATATAGGATTCAACCCGTTTATCTTCGTCCTCCTCCTCACGGTCACTAACCTCCACCACCACCACCACCAAGAACAACAACACCACGACCACCACTATTAATACCAACACCATCACCACCAATGCCATCACCACCACCACCACCAACACCACCAAGAACAACACGACCACCATTATTAATACCAACACCATCACCTCCACCTCCACCACCATTACCAGAAGCACACATACTGACCCACTTGCCACGCTCCACTTTACCACTTAATTCTCTCTCTCCCTCTCTCTCTTCCTGAGTTCGAGTGTGTGTGTGTGTGTGTGTGTGTGTGTATGTGTGTGTTATTCTGAGCGTGTGGAAAGATGCGATGCCCTTCGATTCCCTTATAGCTTCCGAACACCACCACCACCTCCACCACTTCCACCAGGGATATGACCCACTTCACTCGGTCCACTTCACCACTTCTTTTGAATCTGCCTGGTGTGTGTGTGTGTGTGTGTGTGTGTGTGTGTGTGTGTGTGTGTGTGTGTGTGTGTGTGTGTGTGTGTGTGTGTGTGTGTGTCAATGGCTTTTTCTTCCCACGCCTTGTCATTCATTCGCATTGGTCATTTTTTTTCTTTCTTTCTTTCTTTTTCTGACTTTCTTTCCTTCTTCGTTCCTTTCTTTCCTTCTTTCGGTCTGTCTGTCTGGGTTTTTTTCTCTCTCCTTCCTCTCTTTCATGGTATCCTTTCTGTCAATCTCTCTTTCTCTTTTCCTTTCTTTCCTTTTATCCTTCCTTCTCTTTCTTCATTCTTTCTTTCTTCCTTTCTTTTTTTTCTTTTTCTCCTTCCTCTCTTTCATGGTATCCTTTCTTTCAATCTCTCTTTCTCTTTTCCTTTCTTTCCTTTTATCCTTCCTTCCCTTTCATCACTCTTTCTCTCTTCCTTTCTTTCGTTATCTCCTTCCTTCTTTCCTTCATTCTAAACACCAGTGCTGCTTTAAGTGAGGTAAGCAATTATTCAAACTAGCCACTTGACAGGGTAATGTTCTAATTAGATTTATGTTGCATACTCTTAAGCCATATACCTTTTAGAATGTGAAGTTTGAATATGTTTAGCTATACACTCCTTTCCGTCTTCATTAAAAGCATTACAAGGAGGCCATTCAATTATAGTCATCATCAGCAGGGATTGTTTTTTTTATATTAATTGTCGTATACCATTTTTGGGGGGTTCTGGAATTTGGATATGTTTAGGTTTACACTTCCTTTTATCATCTTTAAGCACTGTCATTGTCTTTCTCTTTGCTATATTTCTCTTTGCTTCTTTTCCCTTTAATTTCTTCATTCCTGTTTCCTAATCTTCATCTTTCTTCTCTTCTCTTTTTCTTCTCCTCCTTCTCCTATTCTCATCTTTCTTCTCTTCTCTTTTCCTCATCCTTCTTTTCTTTCCTAATCTTTCTCCATTATTCTCTTCCTTTTAATTCCTTCATTCCTATTTCCTAATCTTCATATTTTTTCTCCTCTCTTTTTCTCCTCCTCCATTTCTTTCTTTCTCTTTCTTTCCCTTCCTACTTCCTGATCCTCACAATTCTTCTCTTCCTCTCTTCTTCTCCTTTTCTTTCCCTATCTTTCTCTTTTCTTCTCTTCCCTTCCTAACTTCCAACTTCCTAATCCTTACAATTTTTTTCTTCTCCTTCTCTTCCCTGTCTTTCTCTTTTTGCTCTTCCTTTCCTTTAACAACTTCCTACTTCCTAATCTCCCCCTTCTTCTCTTCCCTGTCTTTCTCTTTTCTTGTCATCGTTTCCCTCTCTAACTTCTTACTTCCTAATCCTTACAATTCTTCTCTTCTTCTCTTTTTCTCCTCCTCTTTCTCTTTGCTCTTCCTTTCCTTTAACAACTTCCTACTTCCTAATCTCCCCCTTCTTCTCTTCCCTGTCTTTCTCTTTTCTTGTCATCGTTTCCCTCTCTAACTTCTTATTTCCAAATCCTTACAATTCTTCTCTGCTTCTCTTTTTCTCCTTCTCCTCTTTCTCTTTGCTCTTCCTTTCCTTTAACAACTTTCTACTTCCTAATCTCCTTCTCCTTCTCCACTTCTATTAATTTCTGTGGTCATTTTCATTCTAACATCCTCCCGTGAAGAACAGAAAGGCAAGGTAATGGTGGTCACACAAGGACACCATTATTCGTGCACCATTACTCCATCCACCATTACATCATGCTCAAATATGGCCAAACAGACATCGAGGAAAACAAACACAAACAAACACCTGCAGCTTAGTAATGGTCGCGACAAGAAGAAACCATCACTCACACACCATTACCTCGTTCTGTCCTGATCCCACAAAGCTTCCCGCCCCTCGAGAGACAGCACTTAAGCTGACAGACTCGGGTTGCAGCTCTGAAGGCCTAGTAACCCTTACCGAGAAATGCTAAAGGTCATCAAACGATCTCTTTACGGGTGAAAGAAAAGGGCGTGACTAGCCAGGCTCAAGAATGACATAGTAACCCCTAGGAAAGGTTTGTCAGGGAAATAGAAAGAAATATATGAAAGAAAAACAATATTATGTCCATCAAACGACCTTCTCTTGTGGGTGAAAGAAAGAAGGAAGAGAGAAACTAGACCCAGGAATAACATAGTGCCCCCATAAAAGGTTTGCCAGGGAAATGGAAAAGAAATATGAAAGAAAAACAATATCAAGTCCATCAAATGACCTTTTTATGTGGGTGAAAGAAGGAAGAAACATACCTAAGAATGACACAGTATCCCCTAAGAAAAGTTTGTCTGGGAAATGGAAAAGAAATATGAAAGGAAAAACCGAGTGACAGAGAAAAGGAATGTATTGAAAAGTGTGAGGAGACAGAAATAGCCTAATACCCCCCGAAGGAAAATTTGTCACGGAAAGTAAAAAGATATGAAAGAGAAAATGAGGGATAAATAAAAAGGAACAAAGAGAGACGAGAGATCGGCAGGAATAACGTAAAATCCCCCCTGAAGGAAGGTTTGTCGGGAAAATAGAAAGGAAAATGTGAAAAAAATTACGAATGTCTGAGAAAAGTGAGTCACGGGTTGTAGTAGCATAGTCTGTCTGTCTGGCAAAGGTCCTGACATTCCACACTGATTGATGCCTTTAAGAACATAACCACTGCCACTACTACAACTACTACTACTACTACTACGACCACCATGACAGTCAACCCTTTAATATAACTGCAATTCGGGTTTCACTGCATGTTTAAACTACTATTACTGCTTCTGTTGGTGGTGGTGTAACTGCAATATCTACTACTACTACTACTACTACTACTACTACAACCATGACCAACCTTTTCCAACCTGTCCCTCGTTTGATTTATTGCAGTCCTACGTTTTTTTTATTTTGAGGGAGTGACGAATATAGAAAATGGAACACAGTAAAAGCACTATAAAACACACACACACACACACACACACACACACACACACACACGAACACTTACCTTACTGCTGGCTGATGGACGTGAGCTCGAAACAGACGAGGAGAGGACGAAGAAGGGAGACTCGTTCACATCTCGCCGAGGCCACGAGACGAGAACGGGGAGAGACGTGGCAGCTGGACGAGGACGAGGAGGAGGAGGAGGACGAGGAGTCTGACGTAGGCGATGCAGAAGGAAGGGACAGCGTTCAGTTTATCACCCACAAGAACTCACGCACATCGCTTCTCTTTTGTCTAGCATGAGTTCGTTTTCCTTTTCCTCAGACACGATCTTCGCGTTCTCAAGTCATCTGGAAAGTGCGTCACAGTTTGAGCGATCTCCACTTTTCCTCAAGCGCTTTGGTCTCGAGTTTTGCTTCGATGCGGCCCAACCAATCACCTGTAAGGAAGATCAGACATGTAAGAACAACTGAGGTACGCTTAGGAGGTGATGGAAGAGTGGCATTATGTCTTAAACGGTAGAAATTGACATCATGGGTACGGATTCTCAGATGCTATCCGCTCTCACAACCATATTTCCAAACCCCACAAAGACAGAAATGGAAGGGCAGCTACGTGAAGCCTTGCCTGGGTTGACTGTCAGGGAAGGAGTCGCCAGGTGAGAGAAGCAACGCACCCCCTTACTCATACTCCCCGTTAGTTAGTTAGTTACAAAGATAAGGCTTTCGTTGAGGTTCTGGGTGTTTGCGGAAGTAGTTTTACGAGCCTAGTGATAATTTGACGAGGATTTTTCTGCACCGTGAATGTGAAAGACACTCATTAGAACCCGACCCCTCTCCTTTGTGGACTTCGGAAATCGCTGTTGTTAGAGATGAAGCCGTGTGAATATTCGGAGTTCCATGCTACAAATTCCGTATCAGAAAATTTGTTATGAGTTTGTGGGAAAAAAGACAGAGTGCTTCAAATAAATTCACACTAGCAAAAATTAAAATGTCAGAATATACCAAAACTCTCTAACATAGTCATAGTCACATCCCCCCAAAACATGAATAAAACATTTCAATCCTATCTATCGTACACTCACTAAAAAATAAAACACGACAAGATGAAGTGTTTTCCATCTGATATATTTTTTTTATGAGTCAGCTTCAAATGCAACAAATTATTTTCATTATACCAGATTGTACTTGGTGTGTAAATATGTACGTCTGTTTTTGTTTTTCTTTCCTTATTTTCTTATTTTCCATCCCTATTTCTTATACTTTGATTATTCTCGTTTTCTTCAATTTATCCTTGTCTTCCTCTCCTCTCTCTCTCTCTCTCTCTCTCTCTCTCTCTCTCTCTCTCTCTCTCTCTCTCTCTCTCTCTCGCTCTCTCTCTCTCTCTCTCTCTCTCTTCTCTGCTTTCTTCCTCTCTCTTTCTATCTCTCTGCTTTCTTTATTTTTTTCCTATCCTTCTTCCTATTCTTCCAAAATGCTTTCTTTCTCTCTCTCTCTCTCTATCTATCTATCTCTCTACTTTCCTCTTTTTCTCTCTCTCCTGTCCTTCTAAAATGCTCTCTCTCTCTCTCTCTCTCTCTCTCTCTCTCTCTCTCTCTCTCTCTCTCTCTCTCTCTCTCTCTCTCTCTCTCTCTCTCTCTCTCTCTCTCTCTCTCTCTCTCTCTCTGCTCCCCTCTTTGTTCCTATCCCCTCTTATCCTATCCTTCCAAAATACTCTCCTTCTATCTCTGTTTTCCTCTTCTTTTCCTATCCTCTCTCCTATCTTTCCAAAATGCTTTCTTTCTGTCACGAACGAAAACAAAAATAAAATCACACGCAGATGGAATTTCACTTTTCAACTAATCTAATAAACGTACGCGTGTTCTTTTGTCCCTTCAGTTCACGTTCCAGTAATAAAAAAATAATAACACATACATTGGAGGAATTTTACTTCTCTGCTAACGAAATAACGTGAAGAGAACAGTGACGGGCAATGCATTTCTCTTGTCCCATTCTCCTCGTCCACTCTAGTTCCCTTTCCTCGCTCGGCGCTGACACACTCACTCACACCCACCCACACTCCCACACACACACACACACACAGCACCGAGTCACTGGCCCCATAAACTACACATCGCCATAAATCGACATAAACAAAGAAGTCGACGATCTCCTCTTCTAACATAAATAAGAAGTCGAAGGTTTTCCATTTCAAAGCCACTGCCTTCTGTCCCTCGTCTCCAATATCTTCCAAATGGGTAGAAGATGGAAGAGAAACAGAGAGGGAAAAGACAAGGTGTAGAAAGAAGGAGGGGAGGAGGAGAAGAAAAGATGAAAGGAGGAGGAGGAGGACTGAAAGAGGAGAATGAAGGAAAGACGGAAGTATCAGAGAGCGACAAGAGAAATTGGAAAGACGAGAAAGATGAGAAGAAAGAGAAGAAGAAGGAGGAGAAGGAGGCTTGACGGTGAGGAAAGGAGAAATCATTGACCAAGAGAAGGAGAAAGAGGAAAAACAAGGTGTGGAAAGATGAGGAAAAGGAGAAAATGAAGAATAAAATGAGGAGGAGGAGGAGGAGGAGTGAAGGAGAAGAAAAGAAGGAAGAAAAAAAGAGAAGAAAAATTAGGAGACACAAGATGCGGGAAGAAGAGTATGAGGAGGAGGAAGAAAAAGAAGAAAAGAATTACAGAGAAGAAGGAGAAGGACTGTAGGAGAGGAAGGAAGAAAAAGAGAAAAATCAATGACCAAGAGAAAGGAAAAAGGGGGAAAGACAAAGAGTAGAAAGAAGAGGAAGAGGAAGAAGAAAGGGAACAGGGAGGAAGAGGAAGAGGAGGAGGAGGAGGAGGAGGAGAAGAAGGAGGAGGAGGAGGAGGAGGAGGAAAGGAAAGGAAAGGAAGGAAGGAAAAGCAAAGGGTCTAAGATAGAGAAAGGAGAGAGAGAGAGTGTGAAAAGAAGAGGAAGAAGAAGAGAGGGAAGAAGGGAATACGAAGGAGGAGGAAGAGGAGAGGAGAGGAAGGATAGGAAGGGAAATTCTGAGAACGTGTGGAAAACGAGAAACCAGAAAACGAATCGACAACGAACGTGATCTTAATAGTACCTGTCAGTAACACCTTCTCTCTCTCTCTCTCTCTCTCTCTCTCTCTCTCTCTCTCTCTCTCTCTCTCTCTCTCTCTCTCTCTCTCTCTCTTTTCCTCACTTTTACTCTTCTCTGCACCTCTTTCCTCTTCCTCTTCCTCCTCTTTCTCCTCCTATTCCTTGTATCCTCTCCTCCACCTCTTCTCTCTTCTCCTCCTCCTCCTTCTACTTCTATTCCTTACCTTTTCTCTCTCTCTCTCCTCTTACCCTTTTCCTGCATCTCCTTACTCTTCCTTCTCCTCCTTCCTCTTCCTTCTCCTCCTCCTCCTTTCCCTCCGGCTCCTCCATCCCCTTTTCCTCTCTCTTACTTCTAATCCTCCTCCTCCTCCTCCTCCTCCTCCTCCTCCTCCTTTTCCTCCTTCTCCTCTTCCTACTCATTCCCTTTGCCTTCCATCTCTTCTCCTCTTCCTCCTCCTCCTCCTCCTCCTCCTCCTCCTCCTTCATTCCCTTCCTACTTATTCCCTTTGTCTTCCATCTTTTCTTCCTCCTCCTCCTCCTCCTCTTTTTCCTCTTTTTCTCATTCGTGACTTGGATTTCTGGATCAGGAGAAGAAAATACAAGTAATATATCAGAAATAGAAAGACAGGAGGCGCCAGAATACAAGAAGAAGAAGAAGAAGAAGAAGAAGAAGAAGAAGAAGAAAAGAAGAAAAGAAAAAGAAGAAAAGGAAGAAGAAGCAGGAATAAAGGTGACATTAGAGAAGAAAAAGGAAACGAAGGAGAAAAGAAGAAATGAAAAGAAAACAAGGAAAAGTAAAAGAAAGAGAAGAAAAAGGCATAGAGCTGACATCAGAGAAACGACCGGAAAATAACATCGGTAAAAATTAATGAAAAAAAAAAATCTCTTGGGAAAATCTTGCGAGAATTGGTTGTCGTGTGAGGGATAAAACACACACACACACACACACACACACACACACACACACACACACACACGCACACACACACACGCATACTCACCCGAGAGAGAGAGAGAGAGAGAGAGAGAGAGAGAGAGAGAGGTCATGAATGTCAAAGTCTAACTATATATATATAAAAACAAGTTAATATTTATCAATGTTTGAAGGGAATGGAAATTTTCACCAAAGCCTTTCACGAAGATTTCTCTCTCTCTCTCTCTCTCTCTCTCTCTCTCTCTCTCTCTCGGCGGGGTCACTGTATCTAAATCGCCTCCAAAAGTGTCTCGAGAACAAATTGGCGGTTGATTCCATCCCTGGCTGACCTTCTTAGCTCTCTCTCTCTCTCTCTCTCTCTCTCTCTCTCTCTCTCTCTCTCTCTCTCTCTTAATTGCAGGATGTTTGTTTTCCGCTTGGCTTTTTACGGCTCGATTTTTGCATCTTTTGAATCTTTTTACCTGAGTCACTATACGAGTTTATTTCGAAGTGGAGATGGAGGAAGACGAGGACGAAGACGAGGAGGAGGAGGAGGAGGAGGAGGAGGAGGAGGAAATGAGTAAAAGAAAAGTAGAGTTAAACGTGTAACCTCTGATCTAAAACCTTCTTTCCTCTTCTCTCCTCTCCTCTCCTCTCTCCCTCTCTCTCTCTCTCTCTCTCTCTCTCTCTCTCTCTCTCTCTCGTAAACCTATTTGATTCAGGGTTTTATCATGTTACATTTCTTATTGTTTTAGTTTACTGTTTTCTTTACTACCCCATCCATTCTATGTTTGGAAAGACTGTCAATAAACTGTACTAATAACCTATCTATCTTATCTATCCATCTATCTATCTATCTATCTATCTATCTATTTCCCTTTACACCTGTCAACAAGGAGGTGAAAGTGATACCTGTGAGAGAGAGCGAACGGAAAGGTGAAGATGAAAGTTGAGGAAAGAGAAGACGAGAGGAAGGGAAGAAGGAAGGAAGGAAGGAAGGAAAGAAAAGGAAGAAGGAAGGAAGGGAGGGAGGGAGGGAGGAAGGGAGGAAGGAAAGAAGATGAACGTTGAGGAATTAGGAGACGAGAGGAAGGGAAGGAAGGAAGGAAGGAAGGAAAAGGAAGAAGGAAGGAAGGAAGGAAGGGAAGAAGGAAGGGAGAGAGAGACAAACATCAAGGAAGGAAGGAAGGAAGGAAAGAAGGGAGGGAGGAAGGAGGGAAGGAAGGAGGGAGGAAGGGAGGAAGGAAAGAAGGAAGGAAGAGAGAGACAGACAAACATCAAAGGGAGTGGTCATTCTCCTCCTCGACACCCCCTTCAAGTTTTAGCAATAGAGACAACACGTGAAGGAAGACGAAGAAGAGGAGGAGGAGGAGGAGGAGGAGGTGGTGGTAGAGGGGAGGAAGATAGTTACGTAAGGAAGAGGAGGAGGAGGAGCCGGGAAGGAAAATTAATGAGGAGGAAGAGGAAGAGGAGGAGGAGGAGCAATGTTGTCGATAAGATTAACTACGAAGAACTTAAGTAGAAGGAGAAGTTAAAGCAAAGAGATTAAAGAAGGAGGAGGAGGAGGAGGAGAAGAAGAAGAAGAGAGAAACGAAAGAGAAAACAATTACAGCAAACATTATTCCAGAGAGAGAGAGAGAGAGAGAGAGAGAGAGAGACTATAAATACCAATATTACTCTACCTCTTCCTCCTCCTCCTCCTCCTCCACCTAATGCACTCTATAAAGATCTTTCTATATCAGTGTACGTCTCTCTCTCTCTCTCTCTCTCTCTCTCTCTCTGTGTCTCTCTCTCTCTCTCTCTCTCTTCCCACCCTAACACCCATTCACATGCATCCCCCACCTCCTCCTCTTCCTCCTCCTCCTCCTCCTCTTCTTCCTCTTATTCTACCCAAAAGTCACGGAAAAGGACCTCACATGACCTCTACTACGTGTGTGTGTGTGTGTGTGTGTGTGTGTGTTAATGGTAGTGTAGGATATGTTTGCCAATCTGCACGCGCTTCTCCTCTCCATTTAGTACGTATATCAGGAGGTAGAGATACTCCTCGTTGGAACTGAGTGAATTATCGAATATGGCTTTTGATTTTTGTTTGTTTTTAAGAGTAACGTACAGAAGGATTTTTTTTACACACTCCTGCATGGTCAAAAAATGAGGGATGATATTGTTTTTATGGGTGACTAAACTAATTTTCAGTGGCTTCCATCAGTGTTAGCCAGGGTGATTATACGGTTTCTATTATGGATGAAGTATCGAATTTTCCTGCTGTTGCATAATAAGTAAGTTTCTTTTTATTTAATCAGTTTTTTCATTGGTATTTTTTCACGCTGTTGCATAATTGATCTAAAAAATTGTACAAGATTCCCATCGGTATCTTCACTAAATTTCACTCAATTCCAAAACGCACCGGATGGATAAATTCACTTTTTCATGGATGACTTAACTAATTATTTAAACGTCATCATTTTTTCGTTGTTTTCATGGCATTAGTGAAGGGGTTTTGTTGTGACCTGTTAATTACCGTGAACGAGGTCAATGCAATATATAATTAATTAGTCCTGCCAACATTATTAAACGCTGGCAGGCTCAGAGCTCGTGACATTCCCGCTTTATGGAGACCGATATTCACTATAACGTTTGGGAGGATAATAGCC
>NC_066520.1:22265830-22275830 GCF_024679095.1 Eriocheir sinensis | reverse complement strand
ATGCCGAGGCAAACGTACATACAGCACCCCGAACAGCACATTAGCCGCACATGCCCTTAAAAAGCCTTACACACACACACACACACACACACACACACACACACACACACACAAATCTGGCCAGGTCATATGCACCCACGCACTCCAACATGAAAGGACACACACACACACACACACACACACACACACACACACACACACACGTGAGCTAAATTACTAAATCATTTATTAAATACTTACAGAAAGACTACAATGACGACGACGACGATGATGATGACGACTTGATATGACTGTAGTAGTAGTAACAATAGTAGTAGTAGCAATAGCAGCAGCAGTAGTAGTAATAGTAGTAGTAGTAGTAGTAGTAGTAGTAGTAGTAGTAGTAGTAGTGGAAGTGACTGCGTGAGAAACCCAACGTAGGCGCGCAATGAAATGGAAAGTGTGAGAGAGAGAGAGAAATCAACAACGAAGGACACGTAGTAAAAGAAAAAAGAAGATAAAGAAAGAAACAAGTATATACGAGAGAGAGAAAAATCAACAATAACAAAAACTAGGCCAGGATCACCTCAAAGTACAAAAAAAAAAAAACACTTCGAAAAAAAACAAAATCCCCGGAAAACGCAAATAAAGATCGGAAAAAAAAAGCAGACAATATAATGTTAAAAATAAGCAAAAAAAAAAGAAATAAAAACCAAGTGATAGATCTTTAAGACAGACAGACAGACAGACGAGAACAAGACAAGTAACAGACGCCTTGCTACCACCACCACCACCACGACCACCACCAGTTGCTTCACTACCACAAGGCGAGCGAGGAACAGACTGGAGGCTACCCCGCTTCTGCCCGCTCGCTACCCAACCTCGTCCACTCACACCAGATCTCACACTGACTGGCCGCTTGATCTCTGCCTTCTCTTACCCCGCTCGCTCGCTCGCTGGCTGGCCCGTTTTGCGTTGGTCTTTCTTCCTCTCTCTCCCCGTCCTCTCACACTCTTCCTCGTGCTGGTATTTCGTCTTCTTCTCCTCGTCTCTGTCTCTCTTCTTCTTTGTATCAGTCTGTCTCTCTCCTTCTCTCTGTCATTCCTTCTCCTCCTCCTTCTTCCGTCTGTCTCTGTCTTCTATGTACCAGACTGTCTCTCCTCTCTGTATCATTCCTTCTCCTGCTCCTTCTTCCGTCTCTGCCTCTCTTTCTCCTCTGTATATCTCTGCCTCTCTCCTTCTCTGCATTCTTTTCCTATAGGTGGTTCTGCTTCTCCTGGTCCTATTCCTCTTCCTCCTCCTCCTCATCTCTCTCTCTCTCTCTCTCTCTCTCTGGTTCTCTCCGGATATATCTGCCTCTCTCTCCTTCTCTGTATCAATCTCTGTAACTCTTTTCCTATACTGTAGTTGTCCTGCTCCTTCCTCCTACTCCTTCCCTGATTCTCGGTACCTACCTCTCTTCTAGTTTAGTGTACTGTCTTGTTTTTCTCTCTAACTCTCCTTGGATTTCTTTTCCGATCCACAGTTCTCTCTATCTACTTCTTATTTTCTTACTCCATATCTCTCTGTTTCTCTCTATTATTTCTTTCTTCTCTCTTCCATGTATTTCGTCTCTCCCTCCTTCCCTCCCTCCATTCGTCCATACGTCTTCTCTCTCCTCGTTATTTCTATTTGGGGGGTTCCTTCCTTTCTTCTTCTTCCCTCACGTCCATCATTCTTCCATATTGATAATTCTCTTTTCCTTCAATTTGTCTTCCTCCCTCTCCCCCTTTCTCTCTCTCTTCTTTCCTCTCTCCTCTTCATACAGGGTCTCATTTTTTGCTTTCATCTGTCCCTATCTGTCTCTTTCTCTCCCATTATCTCCCTCCCATCCTCTCTTTAGTTTCCCTATCTCAGTTCCTTCCCTTTACCTCCTCCCTTTCTCTCTCTCTAATGGTGTGTGACAGAGATGTGCACTAAGACCACGAGTAGCGATTTTGTATGCCCCTCAACTGTACTTTACCGTTACTCTCTCTCTCTCTCTCTCTCTCTCTCTCTCTCTCTCTCTCTCTCTCTCTCTCTCTCTCTGTCACCGTTCTTTCTACCTACGAGAGAGAGAGAGAGAGAGAAAAAAGGAATGAAAGAGGAAAGATACATAGGAAGGAAGGAAGGAAGGAAGGAAGGAGCGGATTACACTAGCAAAGGTTATGCATACAGGGAACCATGACTTTCGGATATGGAGGAAGAAGAAGAAGAAGAAGAAGAAGAAGAAGAAGAAAAAGAAGAAAGGAAGAAGAAGACGAAAGAAAACCAGAACACGAACAAGAACGAGAAGAGAAAGAACGAGAGAACGATAAGACATAAGAGGAAATACTAAAGAAAGAGAAAGAAAAGAAGAAAATGAATATGAACGTAAAGAAAAAGGAAGAACATAAAGAGAAAAATAGAAGAAAGAAACAAAAAACCAGAACGAAGGAGGGAGGAAGGAATAACGAAGACGAGAGAAGAGGAGGAGAGAAGAGGAGGAGGAGAGAGAGAAGAGGAGGAGGAATGAGAGAAGAGGAGGAGGAGGAGGAGGGGGAGGAGGAGGAGCAACAAGTAAAGAAGGTTTGTTGCTGCCCCAGAAACGAGGAGAGAGAGAGAGAGAGAGAGAGAGAGAGAGAGAGAGAGAGAGAGAGAGAGAGAGAGAATTTTTCCCCAACCGCTGAACTGTCACCTAATTTGACCTTGGTTTGAAACGAAGAGGAGGAGGAGGAGGAGGAGGAAGAGGAGGAGGAAGATGAGGAGGAGGAAGAGGAGGAGGAAGAGGAGGAGGAGGAGGAGGAAGAGAGCAGTGACATGTAATGAAGCGAAATTGAATAACCTGGGGCAAGGCTTCCTCCTCCTCCTCCTCCTCCTCCTCCTTTTCCAGCTTCCCTTTCATACTTCTTTTCTCTTTATTTTTTGCCCTTTATTCTCATTTCCTTCGCCTCCTTCCTTTCCTTCCTTCTCCTAACTCTCACCTCCTCCTCCTCCTCCTCCTCCTCCTCCTCCTTCATCCCTTTTCTACACATCTTTCCTTCTTCTCTCCTTTATATCCTCCTTCATTCCTTTTCCTCTTTCCTACACCTCCTCCTTCATTTTCATTATCTCTCCTTCACCTCCTCCCCTCCTTCATTCTCATTATCTCTCCTTTACCTCCTCCTCCTTCAGTCTTCTCTTTCCTTCACCTCCTTCTCTTCACTCTCCTCTTTCCTTCACTCCTCTTTCAGTATCCTCCTCTTTCCTTCACCTCTCCTTCACCTCCTCCTCCTACTCTCCTTCAATCTCATCCTCCCTCCCTCCTTCACCTTCTCGAAAGTAAACAAAGGCAAACACGTTAAACCTATTACACACCTTACAATTTGCACCTGATATACACTAATTAGCACACACACACACACACACACACACACACACACACACACATACACGCACAGGAAGTCAGGTCCGCGGTCTTTAATTTTCTTTCCAGGCGCGTTTGATGTGCATAATGAAAGACAAGAAGAAGAAGAAGAAGAAGAAGAAGAAGAAGAGATAAAAACAGACATGTAGACGAAGAGATTGATATATGGAAAGGCAGGCTGTGCGCGTGTGTGTGTGTGTGTGTGTGTGTGTGTGTGTGTGTGTGTGTGTAAGTCTTCAGAAGTCGTGTACGTAACCCATTGGTGCACACGATTTATGGTGACCTATCCTCGTAAACGCCAGGTGTGTGTGTGTGTGTGTGTGTGTGTGTGTGTGTGTGTGTGTGTGTTACCTCAACTCTAAACACACACACACACACACACACACACACACACACACACACACACACACACACACACACAGTCACCTTTGATGTCTAATAACCCGGAAAAAAAAGTCAGCATTAAATTCGAACTCGCTCCTTCATCTTTCACTAACCAGTTTATTTCTTAATGCAAACAAATTAATCATACCATCGCTTTTATTTCCCTCTTTTCATGTTTCACCAAAGTCACGATTGCTAGTTTTCATATCGTGTTAACATAATCTATCATATAATCCAATATTCTCGGTGTGTGTGTGTGTGTGTGTGTGTGTGTGTGTGTGTGTGTGCGTGTGCGTGTGAATCATCTAAGTCTATTTTTGGGTACCTTAAAATAATTCCCCGTTCTCACCTCCGTCGCTTCTAATTATAAAGTCATTCGTTTCTCACTAACTCTCAATTGCAAAACTCCTTATTAATAGTCCTCTCATAATTTGTCTCCCTGATTTAAAGAGTCCAAAGATTGAATCATTTCTCATTTTACGCTTTCTCTTTTTCTCTCTTCCTTCCCTTTTCTGTATATGCGTCAATCTCTCTTATTTTGTATTTATTTTACGTTTTCTCTCTTTTCCTATCCATTTCTGTATATCTGTCTATCTCTCTTATTTTATGCTTATTTTATGCTTTCTCTCTTTTTCTATCCTTTTCTGAATATCTGAATCTCTATCTTATGCTTATTTTACGCTCTCTCTCTTTTCCTATCTATTTCTGTCTGTCTTGTCTATCTATCTATCTATCTATCTATCTATCTACCTACCTACCTATCTCTCCCTCTATCTTTCTTTATTTTTCTTTTATTTCAAGGCAGCTAGAGTTATTCACATTAAACATTTACTCTCGTGCAAGCTTTCTCATTCGTCTCCATTATCTCTATTTTTACCCCCTGTCATCCTCAGCTATCATATACTCACTACTACTACTTCTACTACTATTACTACTACTATTACTACTACTACTACTACCACTACCGTTTACACCGTCGTCATGCATTTCTGTTTACTGCTACGCTCACAAATCGATGGTCATGACCTTCACTTCATGTTTATTTTATTTATATTTAGCGTCTGAATCCGCTCTCCACCTTCCTCAATTACCGTTAAACATTCCTCCATTTAAAAGATCATCCTTATCCGGGGGGAGGAAGAGGAGGAGGAGGAAGAGAAGGAGGAGGAAGAGGAAGGAAGGAAGGAAGAATGGAGGAAGGAAGAGGAGAAAGCACACAACATTACCAAGCGACTATTTTACGGTCACTTCCTTCCGCTTGGGCATATGCAAGGTACACACACACACACACACACACACACACACACACACACTCAGCCTTCATTAAACAAACACTGGAAAGGGAAGTGTCGGCCTGTCTTCCGTGGCCTCGTCCAAGGAAGAGGAGGAGGAGGAAGAAGAGGAAGAGGAGGAGGAGGAGGAGGAGAGTAAGATCACCCACTTCATTTCAATCTATTACTAACCTATTTCTTCCTTACTCTATCATGTTCAATTATTATCATTATCATCTATTCTCATCTTATTCTTTATTCTTGTTCTTCATATTGTTTCGTTCTATCGCATTCCATTCTCGTGACCTTGACAGCCATGCCCGTTAGTCTATTACAGAACGAAACTTTTCTAAGCGTTCCTCCTACATTCATTCTTCTTTCCTCTGTTCGTTTTTCATTTTTTCTTGTCTCCCTCTCCTCCTTTCCTTCACCTCCTTCCTTTCATTTTTCTTTCCTTCATCTCTCTTTCATTCTTCTTTCCTTCATCTCCCTTTCATTCTCCTCCTTTCCTTCACCTCCTTCCTTTCATTCTTCTGTACTTCAGCTCATCTCCTTCCTTTCATTCTCCTTTGCTTCACCTCCTCCTTCTAATTCTTCTACTTTCTCTTACCTCCTCCTTCTCATTCTTCTACTTTCTCTTACCTCCTCCCTGTCATTCTTTCATCCACCTCCCCCCTCTCATTCTTCCTCTCTTCTTCATCTTCTCCGTCTCTTCCTTTATCCTTCCCTCTCATTCTTCTCCTTTCCTTCATCTCCTCATTTTCTTTTTCTCCTTTCACTCAGCTCCTCCCTTTTATCCTTTTTTCCTTCACCTCCTCCCTCTTTCATTCTTCTCATTTCCCTCACCTCCTCTCCTTCATATCCTTTACCTCCCCCCTTTCATTTTTCTCCTTTCCCTCATCTCCTCTCCTCTAGTCTTCATCTTCGTTATAGCTAGCCATCCAAAAAGACAAAGAAAACGAGACAGTACACCACAGAGAAAGCAAAATTTAAAGGCACACCAAAACAATATCGAAGTCATTGCCATCATCAACAGTGGAAGACATTACTATAACTCCATCCTGCTCGGGGCACCTTCATCACTATTACGTAATTACTCTTTCAGTCTTTACTATCTATCCAATAATTTCACTCATGATAAAGGCCTTTCCCAACGTACTCCATCTCTCTCTCTCTCTCTCTCTCTCTCTCTCTCTCTCTCTCTCTCTCTCTCTCTCTCTCTCTCTCTCTCTCTCTCTCTCTCTCTCTCTCTCTCTCTCCCCCTCCCTCCCCGATGCCCTAATGAGTCTAATCCATCCTTCTCGAGGCATCAAATTTACCATCAAATATTTAATTATTACTCTTTCAACCCCATCTACTTATCTACATCTCTCCACACGTACACACACAAAAAAAAACTAATAACACGCAACAGTGAATTTAGATGCGATACAGAGGATAGTTTACATAGCGGAGAGTGAAGATGTGGAGCGAAAAAGCCTTAGAGGAATGTTATATGGATGAAACTAATGTAAAAATGAGAGAAAAAAAAAAGAAGAGTTAGGTTAGCAGATGTCCTTGCATTGCTAATCTTAACTGTTATTATTATGTTCAGATATTACATTGGAACTGTTTAATATATTTGTGTTACTGAATATGACTGAAAAAAAAAAACTCTCTTTACTTTGATTTTTGTTATTGTTTTATTCAGAAAATCCGCGAAATGCAACGTAAAGAAAAAAAATAGATTAGAGAGAAAGAAAATAAAGAAAAAAAGAGAAAAGACAAAGAAAGAAAAAGTGAAATAAGAAAACAAGTCAAAGAAACAAGAAAAGAGAGAAAAAGTCTTCTCGTTAGCTGGAAAAAAGTGGAAATAAAGAAAACAGATGACGCTTTGCATAATTACTCAGCCATTAAAGACACACACACACACACACACACACACACACACACACACACACACACACACACACACACACACACAAGGGGAGCATCGTTAACTTTTCCATAAGAATGATAAATAAAAATAAAAGTCTTCCATGATATTGAGTAAGAAGGAAAAGTGAGGAGGAGGAGGAGGAGGAGGAAGGAAGGAAGAAGTTATGGTGAAGGAAAGTTGCGAGCTGTCAGAAAGAACATGGAGAAGGAGGAGGCGGAGGGGGAGGAGGAGGAGGAGGGAGAGGAGGAGGAGGAGGGGGAGGAGGAGGAGGAGAATGTATGGAGGAGGATATGTCAAGAAAAACAAAAGAGAAACGCTGAGAGAGGAAACGAGAGAGAGAGAGAGAGAGAGACCGAGAGAGAGAGAACTACTACCACTACTACTACTACTACTACTACTACTACTACTACTATTACTACTGCTACCCAACCTGACATAACCTCGAACCGTGTGTATGTTTGTCTGTCAAGCTTTCTACAATTATTTAGCATACATCCGGGGGGGTGGAGGACACTCTCTCTCTCTCTCTCTCTCTCTCTCTCTCTCTCTCTCTCTCTCTCTCTCTCTCTCTCTCTCTCTCTCTCTCTCTCTCTCTCTCTTTCTGTTTGCTCACCCAGTTTATCTCCTCTTACTTCTCTCTCCCTCCCTCCCTTAATCTCTCCAGTCTATATTATCTTCGTCTCTCTCTCTCTCTCTCTCTCTCTCTCTCTCTCTCTCTCTCTCTCTCTCTCTGCTCCATTTCTTCATTATTTCCTTTCTTTCTTTCTTTCTTCTTTCCTCCCTTTTTTCTTCCTTTCTTTCCTTCCTTCCTTTCATATTTCCTTCTTTTCCTCCTTCCCCTCTTTCTTCCTTCCTTTCTTTCTTCTTTTCTTTCCTCCTTTCTTCTTTACTTTCTTCTTGACACACCCTTCGTCCTCCATGTTCTCTCTACTATATTCGGGACAGATCCAGGCCACATCCTCCTCCTCTTCCTCCTCCTCCTCCTCCTCCTCCTTCTACCTCATTCTACTGCACTGTACCCTGGCTCTCTCATTTGTCTCCTCCTCTTCCTTCTTCTGTCTCCTTCCATTCCTCCTTTACTTCGTCCTGATACTGATTACTCTATTTTTCTGTCCACTTTTTTATCTCTTGTTTATATTTTTTTCCATTTGTTTCCCTTATAATTCTTCTCTTCTTCATTTTATTCGTTTTCTTACTTTCTTTCCTCCTCAGTGAATGCATCTCTGTTCTTATCTTCCACTTCCTCCTCCTCCTCCTCCTCCTCCTTCTCCTCCTCCTCCTTCCCGTTTCTCTTTTTTCTCTCTTCTTTTTTTACATTCCTATCAAGCACTTTCATTCTTCAGGGTCATCAGCTATACCCTTTCCCCTTTTTTTTTCACTTCCCTAAGCAATTACTACTACTACTACTACTACTACTACTACTACTACTACTACTACTACTACTACTACTTGCTTCTCTCTACTTTCTCGACCTTTCCCTCACCCCTATTATTGCCCTGTCTTCGTCTCATCAGGGGGTGGAGAGTGAAATTAGATGGAGGAAGGAAGGAGGGAGGGAAGGAGGGAGAGAAGTAGAATCAATTAGCTGGTGGACAGAAGGAGGAGGAGGAAGAAGGAAGAAAAGACAGAGAGAGGAAGGAATGAAGGAGATGAAAGAGAGGAGAAAGAGACAGGAGGAGGAAGGAAAGAGAGGAGCTGAGGAGGAAGAGGAAGAGGAGGAAGAGAAGGAGGAAGACTCACGCAACAGGTGGTCAAAACGCGCTCTCGGACTCTTTAAATCCACCTCAAGTTCCGATGATGATGATGATGACGATGATGTTTCCGGATGATCATATGTTCCGTGGTGGTGGTGGTGGTGGTGATGGTGGTGGTGGTGGTGATGGTGATGAGAGTGGTGGTAGTGATAATAGGGATGGTGGTGGTGTTGGTGATAGTGGTGATGATAGTGGAGGTGGTGGTGGTGGTGGTGGTGGTGATCATAGTAGTGGTGGTGGTGATGATAGAAGTGGTGGCGGTGGTGGTGGTGGTGTTGGTGGTGTTGAAGATTCCACGGCCGTCGGTGATGATATCCTTTTTTTCTTGTTTATTTTTCTCTCTTGACCTTCGTGAATCTAACATTTCTTCTATTTACATTTTTCTTCCTTTCTTTCCGTCGTATTTTCTTCATCCACGAATTCTTAAAGCTATGCGCAGATCCGTTTTTCTTTTGTTTTTCCCTCATTTTTTTTCCTCCTCGCTGCTATCACCTCATTTTCTTCGTCTTCGTCTTCGTGTTCGTAATATTCACTTTTTTTCTCTCTCTCTCCCTCGTGTGAATTAACATATTTGGGTTGATGACTACGTTTTCTTTTTCCTTCCCTCCTTCCTCCCAGTCGGTGCGTCGGAACAGGTGGGTCACTCTCTTATATATGCAAATGTATCCCAACCTTTTTATCACCGCTTGTCAACAGTGGAATCGTTTTTTTTAGTCTTTGTCTATCTGTCTATATCTCCTTCCTTCTGTCTTTCTTTCTGTCTTTCTATTTCTCTGTCTGTCTATATCTCTTGCTATCTCTCTTTCTCTCTTTCTTTCTTTCTATCTGTCTGTCTTTATCTCTCTCTATCTTTCTTTGTCTTTCTTTCTATTTGTCTGTCTGTCTATATCTCTTTCTTTTTTTCTTTCTATCTGTCTGTCTATATCTCTTTCTATCTTTCTTTCTGTCTTTATTTCTATCTGTCTGTCCATATCTCTATCTTTCTTTCTGTCTTTATTTCTATCTATCTGTCTGTCTATATCTCTTTCGTTTGTAACTCCTCCTCCTCTTCCTTCTCTTGTTTCCCCCTTTCCTTTTTTCCTTCCTCTTTCTTCTTTTTCTTTCTTCCTAATCTTGCTTTCACTACTTTCCTCTCCTCCTTTCTCTCTCCTATTTATGTTTTTTTCCTTTGTTTCCCATATAATTCTTCTCTTCCAATATCTATCTACTTTCCATTCTAAGTTATCAATCTGTATATCTCCAAAAACAACTACAGTAATGTTTTCTATTCTTCCTTTCTTTCTTTCTCTTC
>NC_066520.1:22240830-22263330 GCF_024679095.1 Eriocheir sinensis | reverse complement strand
CAATATCCTAACGTGACAGTGGAGAGGGGACTGTGAGAGAGAGAAAGGGGTAGGGAAGGGAGGGACAACCTTTGCACTATCCTAACGTGACAGTGGAGAGGGGACTGTGAGAGAGAGAAAGGGGAAGAGAAGAGACAACCTTTGCGCTATCCTAACGTGACAGTGGAGAGGGGACTGTGAGAGAGAGAAAGGGGAGGGGAAGGGAGTGACAACCTTTGCACTATCCTAACGTGACAGTGGAGAGGGGACTGTGAGAGAGAGAGAAAGGGGAAGGGAAGGGAGGGACAACCTTTGCAATATCCTAACGTGACAGTGGAGAGGGGACTGTGAGAGAGAGAAAGGGGAGGGGAAGGGAGTGACAACCTTTGCACTATCCTAACGTGACAATGTAATCAATTAACCAGGAGAGTCATTACCCCCGTGCTCATCTTCGGCTCCTAAATACAAAGTTGCGAGCCATTCACTACATTAACTACGCCTGACTCCAGCGCTTAACTCCGTCACCTTAATCATCGTGCAAATCTAAGAAAATCGAGACACTACATAAGCGAATTTTCAAAGCATGTCACACTGAGAGATTCCAGGTACCTTAAAATCTACCCTCCGTGTGTCCTGAGGTAATGGGTTCGAATCCACCACAAACTCAAGGGCCAAAGAGACTGAGATGAGCACCGAGGTCACGCGCAGCTATACCCTAAGCCCCAAACTTTATCTGTAAGATCTCCACGTATGCCTCGAACTTAGGGAAACCAGGCAAAAGCGAATTTCCATGACTGCATTGAACTTAGTGCAGCCAGACGGGGATGGCGAATTCCCACGAATGTACTGACCTTATAACGAAGCCAGTGACGTAAGAGAAATCCCTCCGATGTCTCAAACTTACGTAAGCCCCAGAAATGCTTAGTGAATGTTCTTAATGTCTCAAACTTAGGCAGCCAGACGTGATAACCGAAGACAGAGAGAATCCAGATGTTCAAGAGAGAATCGCGAGAGGGAATCCAGGAAGACTCTTGAGGGAGTCCAAATGTACGAGGGATTCTTCATGGCATTTGCTTCCTCCTATTCTCTTTACTATGTCGTTCCAGATACATCATGGAAAGAACTATAATCTACGCTCTGCCCCTGTGCTCATATCCGCTACCTAGTTAATAGAGTCTTAACGGGGGACAAAATGCAAATGCGTCTTGGAGTTGAAGGTTATTATAGTGGCATTTTTTTTCCTTTGTCTTCATCGTATATCGTCGCAGATACAGAAGACCAGAACTATAATCTACCCTTTACCTTTGTTCTCATATCCGCTACCTAGACATTTGAAAGTGTGTACGTGACATGGAAAGCATATACGCCTTGAAATAGATGGTAGTTTTATTGTGGGATTCGATTTGTCTCCGCCTATTTTAGTATGTCACCGCATACACAGAAGAACAGAACTATAATCTACGCTCTGTCACTGTGCTCATATCCGTTGCCTCGTTATTTGAAAGTCGGAAAGTGAAAATATATAATTATACGTCTTGAGATCGAGGGTAGTTTTTGTGGTGCTGGTTTTCTCTTTGTTTTTTTGTAGAATGTCGTGGTGGATATAGCAGAGAAAGTACTGTAATCTACGTTTTGCCAATGTGCTCATATCCGTTGCCTCGCCATATGAAAGAAGGGAAAGTGGAAATACAACTACGTCTTGAAATCGAGGGTAGTTTTTGTAGATTTTTTTGTAGAATGTCGTGGTGGATATAGCAGAGAAAGTACTGTAATCTACGTTTTGCCAATGTGCTCATATCCGTTGCCTCGCCATATGAAAGAAGGGAAAGTGGAAATACAACTACGTCTTGAAATCGAGGGTAGTTTTTGTAGATTTTTTTGTAGAATGTCGTGGTGGATATAGCAGAGAAAGTACTGTAATCTACGTTTTGCCAATGTGCTCATATCCGTTGCCTCGCCATATGAAAGAAAGGAAAGTGGAAATACAACTACGTCTTGAAATCGAGGGTAGTTTTTGTAGATTTTTTTGTAGAATGTCGTGGTGGATATAGCAGAGAAAATACTGTAATCTACGTTTTGCCAATGTGCTCATATCCGTTGCCTCGCCATATGAAAGAAGGGAAAGTGGAAATACAACTACGTCTTGAAATCGAGGGTTGTTTTGTGGGATTCGTTTTCTCTTTGTTTGTTTAGTATATCGTCGCAGATACAGAAGAACACAACTATAATTATACAATCTACGCTCTGTCACTGGGCTCATATCCGTTGCCTAGTCATATGAAAGTAGAGGGTAGCTTTTGTGGGATTCATTTTCTCTTTTTTTTTTTTTTTTTTTTTTTAGAATGTCGTGGAGGATACAACAGAGAAAGTACTGTAACCTACGCTTTGCCCCTGTGCTCAGATCCGGTGCTTTGTCATTTGAAGGTCTTTAAGCGTTAGATATTGTGTGAAGTGAAGCAAAAAAACAACAGAGAATATAAATAAGTGTTGCATTTGAGGGTAAGTTAAGAAAAGGATAAAACTAAATAGGGAAGTAGATTAAAACAAGATAGAAAGCATAAAAAAAGACATTCCTGTTTTGCTATAAATATTTGTAAGTAATTTAAGGACACGATAAAACCAGAGACTAATACTCGATAGAATGCATTAGAAAATTAGAGGGAATACAAATGCGTCTTGCATTTGAGGGTAAGTTAAGAAAAGGATAAAACTAAATATTTAAGTAGACTAATACAAGATAGAAAGCATAAAAAAAGACTTTACTATTTTGCTATAAATATTTGTTAGTAATTTAAGGACACGATAAAACCAAAGACTAATAGACTAAAACAACACAGAATGCATTAGAAAAACACAATCTCGCTTTGCAGTAAAAAAATAAATAAATGAATGAAAATAAGAAAAAATATTAATAAAAAGAAGAGGAAAATTCGGGTAAAAATCATATCAGGTAAACACGAAAATAATGCAAGAAAATATTCCCGATGAAATTTGATCCGGGGAAGTGAGTGACAGAGGTAAAATTATTATGAAAATCCGTGTGCCTGAAATTTAAGGAGCGTCAAAATCATGTATCATTAGTAAGTTTTAATAAGCTGCGCGCACACACACACACACACACACACACACACACACACACACACACACACACACACACACACACACACATGATGGGAGTGGTGGTGATCGTAGTGTTGTTGTTGTTGGTGGTGGTGGTGATAATACTGGTGGAGGAAACATAGCGACAGATGGTGGTGGTGGTGCTGGTGGTGGTGGTGGTGGTGATGATACTGGTGGAGGAAGCTTAGCGACAGATGGTGGTGGTGGTGGTGATGGTGCTAGTGGTGGTGGTGGTGGTGGTGGTGGTGGTGGTGGTGATGATACTGGTGGAGGAAGCTTAGCGACAGATGGTGGTGGCGGTGGTGATGGTGATGGTGGTGGTGGTGGTGGTATTGTCAGTAATTTCAAAGTTTTTTTAACATATAATCAGATTTCTTTTTGCCCTGGAGTCTCGCGTTGCCGCCTCAACTTATATTTTACTCGACAAGAAGAAGAAGAAGAAAAAAAACAAGAAAAAGAACAAGAAGAACAAGAAAAAGAAGATAGAAAATGAAGAAAAAGGAGGAGGAAGAGAAGGAAGAGACAAATACAGACACACAGGCAAGACAGACAGACACAAAAAAACAAAGAAAATAAAAGAAGAAAACTAAAAATACATAACCGTATAAAATAAAATTAAAAAACATCAAAAAAACAAAAGAATTCCAAAAATGCGTTACGTGCGAGAGAGAGAGAGAGAGAGAGAGAGAGACACAGGGTACAAGGATTATTACCAAGAATCACCATCTGGGTCAGGAAGAAAATATTTGTACCCAGTGACTTCTCCTCCCCCTCCTCCTCCTCCTCCTCCTCCTCGTCCCCTATTACCCTTCCACCTCCTTCACATCAATCACAATCTTGTACTTTCTTCCTTGTCTCCCTTTCTTTAACCTTTCTTCTTCTTCTTCCTCCTCCTCCTCCTCCTCCTCCTCCTCTTTTTTGCGAAGCTATCTTCTTCCTAATGAGAGAGAGAGAGAGAGAGAGAGAGAGAGAGAGAGAGAGAGAGAGAGAGAGAATATTAAATTAGAGGTAAGGAATGAGGAGGAAGAGGGGACGGAGAAGGAGGAGGAGGAAGAAGAGGAAAACCAGAGAAAAGATGTAGATGACGAAGACTGGAAGAGGAATAAAGGAAGATAGATAGATAGATAAAGAGCAAGGAAATAAGTTTAAAGAATGGTATATGTGTATCTATCTATCTATCTATCTATCCGTGCAAGAAAGATACATTACAAGCGAAAGTAGGAAGGAAGGAAGGGAGGGGAAGGGAGGAAGGAGGGAGGGAGGGAAGAGAGGAAGAGAAAAACAAAATGAAAGATGGGCCAAAATCACTTCCTTCCAGTCCCTTTCTCTCCCTCCCTTTCTCTTTCCTCCTCCTCCCTCCTTCTTCCCCTCCTTTCCCTCCCCTCCTGTCATCATCTTCCCTACTTTCCCTTTTTTTTTCTTTGTTTCTTTCCACGATGATTATGTTATTTCTTATTCCCTTCTCCTCCTCCTCTTCCTATTCCTCCTCTTCTCTTTCTTCCTCCTCTACCTTCTTTTAAAACCTCTATCAGCATATTTCTTTCACAAACACATCTAGCTATTGTCTCGTCTCGTCTCGTCTCGTCTCGTCTCTCTCTCTCTCTCTCTCTCTCTCTCTCTCTCTCTCTCTCTCTCTCTCTCTCTCTCTCCAACAAAAACAAAAGACTAACAAAATATTCTAATACATTGAAATAAAAACAAAAAAAGTGCAGTTGAAAATAATCGACAGTCGACAAAGAGGATCTGATATCAAGAGAAAGCGTTCAATAAGATAGAAACAAAACATAGAGACGAAAGAACAAGAAAAAAAGAAATGAAAATGAAAAGAAAAAAGGAGGAGGAAGAAGGAAGAGAGACAAATACAGACACACAAGGCAAAATTGAACAGACACAAAAAACAAAAGAAAATAAAGAAAACTAAAAGCCATAACCATTATAAAATAAAATTAAAAACATCAAAAAACAAAAAGAATTCAAAAATGCAATACGAGTGAGACAAAAGAAGATATACAGAGTTTTCCCTGCTAGAATACCATCCTGGGTCTTGCAGCGTTTGTCTACCTCTCCTCCTTAACGCTCACTTCCCTCGATCTATTACCTTACCTCCTTCATCAATCACAATCTTGTACTTTCTTCCTTGTCTCCCTTTCTTTAACCTTCTTCCTCCTCCTCTTTTTATGACTATCTTCTTCCTAATGAGAGAGAGAGAGAGAGAGAGAGAGAGAGAGAGGAATGAAGTGGAAGTGGGGAATGAGGAGGAAGAGGGGGACAGGAGGAGGAGAAGAGAAAACCAGAAGAAAAAGATGTAGATGACGAAGACTGGAAGAGGAATAAAGGAAGTAGATAGATAGATAAAAACAAGGAAATAAGTTTAAAAGCATGCCTTGAGAGATTCACCCACTAGATCCGATTCACAGAAAGATACATACAAGCGAAATAGGAAGGAAGGAAGGAGGGAAGGGAAAGGAGGAGGAGGGAAGAGGAAGAAAAACCAAAATGAAAAGATGAACCCAAAATCACTTCATTAATTCTTTCTCTCCCTCCTTTCTCTCCTCCTCCTCCCTCCTTCTTCCCTCTTTTCCTCACCTCCTGTCATCATCTTCCCTTTTTCTTTGTTTCTTTCCCACAATGGTATGTTATTTCTTATTCCTTATCCTCCTCCTCTTCCTATTCTCCCCTCTTCTCTTTCTTCCTCCTCTACCTTCTTTAAAACCTCTATCAACACATATGGCTTTCCTCAGTAACTCTCGAACCAATGACTATTCAATCTCATATAATCTCGTCTCTCTCTCTCTCTCTCTCAATAAGATAAAACAACATTAGAGTGAGAAAAAATCAGTGAAGGTTTTCGTTCAGCTCAAATGTTATTGCAAATATATGTTTATTTCAAATTTCTGTGTTAATTACGAACACCAAATACTACACAAGGATTTTGGTGTCTTGCAGTCGGTTAGAGCATTCTAATCATCATGGCGAACTGTGAACCTCCCAGTAAGACATCGATAAAAGACGAAAAATAATACAAAACGAAAAACATCACTTTCATTTTTTTTTCTCTTCCCCAGACTTGGTGGTTGGAAGAAGCCGGCCCTCCAGAACCCGGGTGGTGGGGGTGGTGTTGATGGTGGTTGATGGTAGATGGGGAGACGGCAAAAGAGGAGGAAGACAGGTCCTCCCACCCACCCAACCTCCCAACCGAGAATACAACACAGATGCAAGTATTGGATGCAAGGAGGGCAGAGAGGGAAGGAGTTGAAAAGGAGCATGGAGATGAAAAGAGGTATGAGATGGTGGGGAGGGTGAGGAGAAAGGAGCAGGAGCAGGAAAGAAAGCCAGAGATGAAGGAGAAGGAAGAAATAGAGAACGAGAAGGATAAAGAAAAGGAGAAATAGAAAGTAAGAAGGTATGGAAGAGGGTGAGATAAGGGAGGAGAAAGAAAGGAGGGTGGAAGAATGGAAGGATGTACAAGAGAAGGAGCTACAATATGAAAAAAGGAAGGAAAAGGAGGAAGAGCAATAGATGGATCAGGAAGGGAAGGAAAAGAGGTAGAGAAATTAGAAAGAAGTGAAGAGAGGGAGAAGAGGAGGAAAGATGCAAAGAGAAATAGATATAGATAACAGATATAGATAGAGAATAGATATAGATAGAGAGGGGGATATTCAATGAAGTAGGGAATATTAAAATAAAATGCAAAAATACATGAGAGAGGAGAGAGAATTATTATACAAATAGGAATTTAGTCGTGAATCGGGAAGAATGAAACAGGAAGAGATGTGGGATTTAATTTAGAGAGAGAGAGAGAGAGAGAGAGAGAGAGAGAGAGAGAGAGAGAAATGGGAAGAAGGGCACAGTTAGCATAATTAAAACATGAAGCAGAAAAAATAAAGCGATTCGGAAAATATATGCAAAATAAATGTAAATAAAAGTGAAGAAAAGAAAAACAAACTAGGAAAAGTTGTTAAAAAACACAGAAAAGAAATAGTAAAAAAAATCCATAAAAGATCGAATACCACACACACACACACACACACACAATAATGAATAATAATAATTCCCATCTTTTCACAGCTATGTTTGGTCTCTTCGAGTGATATTAACAGGAGTGTTTGTGTTTGTTTGTTTGTTTGTTCCATAGTGTACTCCTAGCTGCTTATACACACACACACACACACACACACACACACACACACGCACGCCACGCCACATTAGGGGTGCAATTAAATTTCTTTGAAGTATTACATTACAAAAAAAAAGAAAAGACGTAATGGCATTAAAGAGAGAGAGAGAGAGAGAGGAGAGAGAGAGAGAGAGAGGCAGGAGAGAGAGAGAGAGAGAGGAGAGAGAGAGAGAGAGAGGAGAGAGAGAGAGAGAGAGAGAGAGAGAGAGAGAGAGAGAGAGAGAGAGAGAGAGAGAGAGAGAGAGAATAACGACTTTCTATATTTTAAATCTTTCCTATTTTTTGGGGGTCTTAATGTTCCCTTCCATCTGTCTTTATTCTGGAAAGTATGACAGCAGACGTCAGGTGGACATTTGGGTCATGAGTGCAAGGATGAGGGGAAGGAGGCGAGCGAATCTGTCTGGTTTAAATTTTATTACGAAATTAAAGTGGAGCAAAAATAGGAGGAGGAGGAGTGAGAGGATGAAGAAGAGAACGAGGAGAGAAATTAGCAAGAGGATGGAACTTGAAAACCAGAGAGGAAGAAAGAAGAAAAGGTAGAATAAAAAATAGGAAAAAGGAACGGCCTATTAGAGAAGATAAGAAAATAGAATGAAAGTGAAAGGAGAAGAGGAGAAAACTGGCCAATATTAAAACAGAAAAGCTAGAAAATAAAGACAGACTTAGTCCTTGTTGGAGAAAGTGGAAGGAAAACTAAAGGAAATATAGAATCGAAAAAATATGAAATGGAAAAAATACGAGAAATGGAAAAGAAAAAACTACCAATATTAAAATAGAATAGGAAATAAAAGACAGAATTAGTCCTTGTTTGTGAATGAAGGAAAACTAAAGGAAAGATAGAATGAAAACAAATGAAATGGAAATACTTAGAATGAAAGAAAAAATCACCAATATTAAAATAGAAAAGGAAGATAAAGACAGAATTTGAGTCCTTGTCACAGGAAATGAAGGAAAAACCAAAGGAAAGATATAGAATGAAAACACAAATGGAAAAAATACGAAATGGAAAACACGAAATGGTATGAAAATTAAAAGAAAAGGAAAATGTATAGAAAATCATCAAAATAAAAGGAAAATTAAAAGAACTACAGGAAGAGGGAGCAAGAATAGAAGGCAATAAGAGCGGTGTCCTAACCTCGCACTGATTCAATCTTCGCCAAAATGACAGCCTGCAACAGTAAGTCAAACTGTGGTGTTAACAGGACCTTCACCACTCTCCTTTTCTTTGCATAGTTTACAAATCCACTCACGACTCTCCTCCCGAAATTGACCTATCTTTCAGCCACTCCTCTTGACTCTGTAGGAGCAGTGAGTAGCGGGCTTTTTTTCCATTATTTTATTTTTTTGCCCTTGAACTGCTTCCACTGTAAAAAAAGAAAAAAATGGAATACAAGCAATACGAAATAGCTGTGCATACAAGGGTTTCCAGAGGTTTCGGCTCCTGCCAGTTCGCCACCTGTAGTTGTTCGCACCTCAACCAGTTCGCTCCCTGGTGGTTTCGCCCATGATAGGAGTGGTTTCGCTACTCATGACTTATATACAGACCAGTACATTTTTAAAAGCAGGTTATTATAGTCACATGCAGGTGTATGTTTTTATACCGAGTAGTACATTTTTAAAAGTAAGTATTTATAGTCACAGCGAGGTGTAAAACTTGAATAATTCATTACACGGGAGTCATTTATGAAAATATAATTTCACTGAAAATGAAGAATGTACAAATTTTAGCAAGAAAAAAAAATAACAAATTCTTTACTCATTTAAAAACAGGGTAATGTCAATGTGTAATGTCACTTAGTCATATTGCATCGGGGGTGTCGGTGTCGGGCCTTGCCCTGATATGGTGCTGCAGGACTTCAGGAAGGCTGCACTAGTAATCTCTTCATCTTCATGCTGTTCCCATAAGTTAAACAGACGGCCGTGAATTGATGTGTATATAGACCTCTGCCGTCTGTTTAATAGGTTTTCTGACACCAAAGTCATTTGTTGTTTGATGGTCGCTGCTTCTTCTCTGCTGCTGCTTCTCGTAATTGACCTCCCTCTCGGCCACCTCTTCGGACTATTTACAGGAGCAGCGAGTAGCGGGCTTTTTTATTGCTGTTCCTTTTTTTGTGCCCTTGTGCTGTCACCCTTGCTGTAAAAAAAAAAAAAAAAAAAAAAAAAAAAAAAGACACAAACCTGCCTCAAAATCTATCATTAACCACTCAAGCAAAGGATCTTCAGTTCGTCGCAGTAGCTGTTGTAGGACCTGGTAATAAGAAATGTCAAGAATCATTTTAGGGACGTTACAATCGTATGCCATCCCTCCTTACTTCAGCGGCGGTCAAGGTGGTGTCCTGCGGCGAGGCGAGCGATGCCGCCAAGACGGTGTGGCAGAGTCCTGCACCGACGTGGATGAAACACCTCCCCGGCCTCTGCACGTTGTCCTACACGCCGCCCTCCGACACCTGCGCGATAAGGTAAGGTGTTCAACAGGTGGGTCAGTGCCTGTGATGAGAAGGTTCTCCGTTTTCTTTTCCCTCGCGCTGTGTTTATCATTTTCTTTCTTTAATCGTATACTTATCTTTTTAACTTCTATCTGTGTGTTTTTCTCATCTTTTCTGTATTTAATCATATACTCATTTATTTAACTTATATTCATTGCTATTGGTTATCCTGTATCCTGTTCCCACGCGTAAAATTTCTCGCACTAAATTTTTTATCTCATTCTCTTCACATATTTAAGCATTTAGTTACGTATTCATCTCCTAATCACCCACATCGGTCATTTTATCTCCTGTTTCCTGTACTTAAGACTTTCCCCACTTAGATTTACTAGCTTATCTATTCTCCATTACTATTATGTGTATCTATAGCGGTAAACATCTTTCTTCTTCAACCTTCTCAATCCACAAGTCTCCCGCCAGCTATCTCTTGTTTCCTACACTTCTCTCCTTCAGATATACTCCTCTGCCTTGTCTCCTTCAGCATCACATACGTTCTTTTTTATGTTCTCAATGCCTAAGTCTCCCTCCCTCCTCTCAGGATTCTCTTCGCGGACTTGGCCCTCGGCTCACCGCTGCCCGCCCACCAATCCACCTGCTCCCACGACGCCCCGTCCTTCAAGCTTCACTACAACGGCGGAATCACCCCAGCGCTCTGTACCGACGCCACGGGTTATGAGGGTGAGTGTTTTGTAGCGGAGGGCGAGGATGAACACAGACACACCCACACCCACACACCCCCACACACACACACACAACCCCTCACTCTAAGCCTGGCACTGTTTACACACAACGTTCCTACGACTCCTTGTCTTCGTAACTCTTTTGTTCTACTCGCCTTCTTTCCTTCCTTTACTCTCCTTTGCCTTAAACTGCTTCTAAGACCGACTTTCCTCCCTTGTATTCGTTTATATTATTTTTCTTGTTCTCCTTTCTTCTTTTCTTCACTTTCCATTACATCAAACTACTACTACGACACTTTCTCCTTTGTTTTCTCCTTCATTTCACTCTTTTTCTGTCCTCCTCTTCCCTATTCTTTGTAGTTCTCTTCATTTGCCCTCTTTCCTTTCTATCCCTCACTCTCCTTCGCCTCAGAGTCCACCACAATCATGCACTCACTGACACACGCGCTTTTTCCTCCCTTTACACAGGCGTCCTCGAGGTAGACCCAACGAAGGGCGGCCCGCTGGTGTTGGTTCTTCAGCTCGACATGGAAAAAGACTTCAGGTTCAGAATCAACATCACCGCCGTGGCTTGTGGCGACGTGAAGAACTACAAATGTAAATATGTGAGAGTGCCTGAGATGAAGTGATGGGATGATGGGATGACGGGGGAAAGATGTTGTGACAGAAGATGGGAATGGATGAATGTAAGTGCGCATGAGTGGCTGAGATGAAGTGAGAGGAAGATGGATGCTGTGATAAACGAGAAGATATGAATGGATGAGGTAATGCTGGATGAAGGAGGAGGAAGAGGAGGGGAGGAGATGGAATAAGAAAGAAGAAAGAAAAGGATGGAGTGGTAGAGGAAGAGAAGGAGAAGAGAGATGAAATAAGAAGGAAGAAAGAAAAGGATGGAGTGGTAGAGGAAGAGAAGGAGAAGAGAGATGGAATAAGAAAGAAGAAAAGGATGGAGGGATGGAGGAAAAATAAAAAAATAAAGGATTAGATATGAGAGCAAGATGATGATGAAGAGGAGGAGGAAGAGGAGGAGGTTAGAGTATGCATATTATTGTTATTGTTGTTGTTGTTCTCTTATATAAATCTCTCTAATACGGACTCCCTCTCCCTCTCTCTCTTTCCCTCTCCCTCTCTCTGCAGCGCCCACATCCTGCGGTCTCAGGAACTTCCCAGGAATCTTTGATATCGGTAAGTACACGAACAAACGAACAAACTATCTCTCTAACACATATTTCCGTTGTAAATCATGAATCATCTTGTTCTTAAATACCTCACTACCTCCCTCTCACGGTTCCGTCCATGTTTAGGGTAATACATTCTGCCTCTGCAACAGCGCATCCTTGTTTTGCTTTTGTCATAGATTATCGTGTTTTCCTCTTTTTCTCTTTTCCTCTTTCTCTCGTGCGTCCTTTTCCTCCTCTCTCGTGTCCTTCTGAAGCCTCTGAAGCTCATCCATCAGCCAACCCAGACTCAGCAACGTAACGTGAACTGTATAACAACAACAACCTCGCCCCCAAGACTAATCTGTAACCTAACCCGGAGAATTTAATATCTGGAGGCTTCGTGTGGTGGCTCTTCCCCTTGTTTCATTTGATTTTGACTATATTTTGAATTTAGAACGAAAATTTCCCCAGTTTTTAGATATTTTTTGAGTGACTTTAAAGACGTAAACGTAATAGAAATCTGTCTTCAAGAAAATCGCAAACCAAAGAGAAAATAAATTATACCCCAAAACGTTCAATCATCTATGTCTGAGCAGATTAATCCGACAATTGAAACTGTTAACTTTTTCCATCTCTTTTTATCTCCTCTTCATAGTTTATTTTCACGACTTCCCCAACAACAAGCGCATTTACCCCATCATATATCAACAACTTGGATTCCACATAATTTTTTTTTCTCCTATTATCAACTACTAGTGGTTTGCTTATATGATTTCCGTAACACTTTTCCTCTCTCGTTTCATATCCTCTTAATAGTTTGTATTCACGATTTCCCCCCCAAAAGCGCATTTCTCCCAATTATATTTCAACAAAAGACACTCTACATTAGTTTTCTATCCCCCCCTGTCAACTACTTGTGGCTTCCTTTTATAATTTCCGTAATACAATTTTCTAAGTCCACTTTTTCTTCCTTATTAGTGGAAGAAACCACTGAGAAGCAAACCTTGGAAGAGGAGGAGGAGGAGGAAGTGGAGGGAGGGAAAATGGAAGATGGGGGAAGAGGAGGTAACAGGAAAGGACGGGAGATGGAGGAAGAGGAGGAGGAAGAGGAAGAGGAGGATGAAGATAGCGATGAAGAAGAAGAGGAGGAAGAAGAGGGGCAACACAGGCAACCACGTCGTCGCAAGAATGGAAACAGAACCAACGGGATGAGAAGGAAAGAGATGGTGAAGAAGCTAAGGAGAAGGACCGATGTTTTCTCTCAAGGTGGGTGCGTGCGTGTGTGTGTATGTGAGAGCTTTAGTCTGCTATATAATTCGTTATTTATCCATTTATAGCATTTCCCTAATTTATCGTCATTTTTCTTTAGCTATTGTTGTCCTATTTAACTTACAAGCTCCCATTTTGTCGTGGTAACACATTTTCTTAGTTACCATTTTGTTCTGGTAACACTTATTTAGCTCCTACTGCGCCCTGGTAACGCTTTTGGTACCTTTGTCTCGATTCGTTGCTATTTTATTGACGTTTCATTCATTCCAACTTTGGTAACACTATTAAGATCACATTCTCTTCTGGCAACACTACCTGACCCCCATTTTCTTTTGGCAACACTTATATAGTTCCCCCTTTTGACATGGTAACCTTATTTAACTTCCATTATTTCAAGCTTCTTTGCGGTTTTATGATTCCTTTTGTAATGCCAGAGTTAAGCAAGGACGGACATATATGTGTCGGTCAAAAAATAGGTTAAGTAATTATAAGTGAATAAGGAAATAATTACTTAACCTACTTTTTTTTTTACTCCGACACATATATTTCCGTCCTTACTTAACTCTGGCATTACACTTTCAACTCCTTAACTCTCCGTCCCTCGCAGCTTTGGCCTCCGGAGTGGAAGCGGGCGTGGTGCGAGTCTCCAACACTGACCGAAATCGCCGACAGCCCTGGAAGGATTCTGTGCCTGGCGTGTGGCCGTGGATGGTGAGTGATGGTGATGGTGATAGTGGTGGGTATATATGAAGGGTCAGATGATGATGGGTATTGGTAGGGTTAGATAGATAGGGTTAGAATGATATAATGATGGGGCAAAGCGCTAATCCCTCCCTTCTCTCATGTTGTTTTCGCCTTTTCCTCTCTATTTCACGTTTAGGTAGTCGGGTGAATGCTAAAATGGATACAGCGATGGACGAAATGCTAATCCCTTCCTCTATTCTTGTCAGTTTACTCCGTTTTCTTTCGTAATGCAAGGGTAATCGGATCAGTCAGTGTTTGAATAAAGGTAAAACGATGGACGAACCCCTCATCCCTGCCCGCTTATACCCTCCATACTTGTTTAAGCCGCTGTCTTTTCTTTTGCAAGTATACGTTAGCCTTCCTTCTGCCCCCGCCCCCTTAATCCCTGCCTCTATTCCTATCAGTTCCCGCCGTTTTCTACTCTTTTGCAAGTACGCGAAGGGTCAGTGATAGAAGGGGTACAACGATAGACGGAACACTCATCCCTCCATACCTTCCTTTATCCCTCTTAGTTTTCGCCGCTTCCTCTCGTGTTACAAGCATATACGTAAGTTAAATCTAACTAACCCCCCCCCATGTATATGTGACTTATTTCAGCGAGGAGGTATTTCTCGCAACACCGGCTGCAGCGTCGCCGCGGCCGTCGCCAGGGGAGGCGACGCGCTTTCGTAAACATTATCCCCCATTTTCAAGAGTAAAAAAAAAGTCCTTGAATTGGATTTTCAAAGCGTTTCCATGACTGTTGAAGGATTGTAGAAAAGATATATTAAGAGATTGATGTTTCATAAGGTAGGTAATGAGATACTGGCACGGACCTAAAACGAATCTTAACCCAAATGCATTATATAAACCAAGAAACACACAATAACCCTCCACTAACCTGTTTATAGATGGCACAGACAGACACACACAGCAGCGATTCACTCCTGTCGACAGCACCACGTAAACTGAGGGTGCTTGCTGTTTGATTTGAAAGGAGTCCCAGGGATGCCAACTAGCGACTTCTATTGCTATACTATCTTTCCTAAGCTACCACAGGACATATTTAGGACTTCTCAACATCATATACTTAGGAAAACATCACTAAAAACACGTATCGTCATAAATTATTTGCGTGTATGTTGAAGACGATTATGGAAGCTTTTGGATCTCCGCCGCTGCCACGAGGCCCGCGCCACCACCGCCATCTGGTGCCTCAGCCTCGCACTTTCAGGTTTTGGCGGAGTTTTATGTTAGCGTCTGCGTGCCCTTACATTACTTAGAGGATATGTTTGGTGTTATTTGTGTTGTTGTGCTGCGTTAGTGGCTTAGATTAATTACCATGCGTACCTGTTTACCTTTCTATTAGTATGTTATCTATCTGCTAATCTGTCTATCTATCTATCAATCTGCGCACCTATCTACCTACCTCCTTAGTGCCCCTACGTAATACCTGGCTATCTCGTAAAGGGGTTATTACACTGGGCAAATTTTCCGTGGATCTTCAGTCAAACCACGATTTCCGCTGGCGTTGTTCTCAGATTTCCGGGATTTTCTGACGTGACCACGATCTTCCAAAGCAACGGTAGAGCTCCTTTAAGGACGGCGGTATTACTCACCATCCCCATCAGCAGCAATAACAAGAAACAAATGAGAACCACGCTAGCGGAAATCGTGGTTTGACTGAAGATACACGGAAAATATGCCCAATGTAATAACCTCTTAACCTACCTGTGCTAAAGGAAATAAATGTAGAGGGTTGCTAATTATTTCTACCTGTTCTGAAGGTATTGAAAAGGCCATTGATTATCTTTACCTGTCGAAAAAGAAACATAATGGCTACTAATCATCTCTGTCTAGAAGATGTAAAGATCACTTATCCTCTCTACCTGTCCAAAAGAGAATATGAACCGTAACTAATTCTCTCTGTCTGTCTAAAAGGAAATATGAGGCGTACCATATTATCTACCTGTCTCAAAGGAAATAAGGGACTAATTATATACCTGTCCAAAGGGAAATACGAGGCACAACTAATTATTTCTACCTGTTCTAAAGGACATACGAAGCACAACTAATTACCTGTCTCTACCTGACCCATAGGAAGCAGAAAACAGAAAAGGTAACAATGTATAACTAATTAACTGCCTCTACCTGACCCTTGTTCTCAGGTGAGCATCGAGAGGAAGGTGTTGGTGGACGCGGGAGTTACCATATCGCCCCAGGTTGACCCTTCAGCCACGCAACGGTGCACGGGCGTTCTTCTCGACCAGACCCACGTGCTGACATCCGCGTCCTGTGTCTTCCTGCCTGATAGGTGAGACGGTGGGGAGCGAGGTGCCATTTTTTTTTTCTTTCCTCTATTTTTTGCCCTTTTATGTTTTCCTCTTGGGTGTTTTCTCCTTTCTTTTTTTCTCTTTCTATGTTAATTTTCTTCCTTTGTTTGTTTGTCTGTTTCTCTCCTTTCTCTTTTTTTTTTTACTTATTTCTTTATTTTTTTCTATTTTTATATTAATTTTCTTCCTCTGCGTCATTGTTTCTCTCCGCTCTTTAAATCTTTTCTTTATTTGTTTGTCTTATTTTTTCCTCGTTTCTTTATTTCTTTTCGTTTTTCTATTTCTGTATTCATTTTCCTCCTCTGATTATGTCTCCTTTTTCTCTCCCTTCTTTATTCTTCCTTTTTTTCTCTTGCTATATTGATTTTCCTCCTCTGTATCTCTCTCTCTCTCTCTCTCTCTCTCTCTCTCTACTGGGACCTAACTTATTCTGAAGACTAACTCGGCACTTTACCTCGCTTTCTCTTCATTATAAGTACAAGGGCGGTAAAGTAATGCCCTTCCCTCTACGTAACATTCACCAACACACACTCACTATAAAAAAACACTCCATCCCATAACAGGACCAAGACGGTGCGTGTACATGAGCTCCGTGCCGTGTTCTCCCACCAACACCGCTCCCGCTCTTCCTCGCCCTCGTCCTCATCCGCTGAAGAGGAAGACAGCGAGAACAACAGCGGTCTGGCCATCTCCTCGGTGTCCTTCCCGCTCACCTACAACCCCGTGCGCTCCACCAACAACCTAGCAGTCCTGACCCTCGCAGAGCCCGTTAGGATTGACATGGATGTGCGGCCTGTGTGTCTTCCGGTTCATTGTAAGTGGTATTCTTTTGTTTTCTGTATAGGAGCAGCGTGGTGGGTGGGTGTTCATATATGTATTATGTGTTTAGCGGTGAATCTGTGTCTTTTACGAATTCTTAGATGCTTTTGACTCTCACAATAACGATTTTCAAATGCCAGAAAAGAAGAGTATTCGGGCTCTCATTCGTGTTTTCCCATTCACGGTGTAGAAGTCTTGTCAAACTATCCCTGGTGAGTGTGTTTATTTATGCTTTGTGTGTTCAGCCGTGAATATGTATCTTTTACGTATTCTTAGAGGCTTTCGACTCTCAGCATAACGATTTCCCAAGCCCAGAAAGATTAGTCGTGTTCTCATGCGTTGTTTTTTACATTCACGATGCAGAAGTCTTGTTAAAACTATCCCTAGGGTCATATAACTACCTATGGCAACGCTAATACCCACCACAGCCTCTACGAAAGCCCTACCAAATGTGTGTGTGTGTGTGTGTGTGAGTGTGTTTGTGAGCCTCCCTTTTCTATTTCAATATTTGTTTGTCCTCTTTTCGCTCTCCTTTACCTATTTTTCTTTCCTTAATTCCTCATTCTCTTCCTCTGCTTGTCTCTTTACCCTCTCTGTTCTTTATTCTTTCTTTTTCCTGGGTTTGGTTTGAGAATATGGACCAATTATCATCTCACAAGGCTCACGAGGCAACCAAAACCTTCCACAGATAACAGGTTCATCCGCGACAACGGCATCGTGTCCGGATGGCTGAAGGAGACGAGCACACCGCGGAAGAGGAAGGGAAGCAAGCGAAACTTCTCCTCCTCTTCCTCCGCCGCGAGGCTTGTGCAGGCGGACATGCGGGTACTGAGCCGGGGTGACTGTGCCGGTACCCTGAGTAACCTGCCGTACCCAAGCCAGCGGATCCAGCAGAGTATGACGAACCAGCGCGTCGTGTGTGCCAGGACAGTGCAGTCATCCTCGCCCCTCTGCCAGGTGAGTGAGCGTTTGCGTGTGTTTTGAGGCATTGGAGACGTTCAAAGAGATGCTAACTGTAGTGGAAGGGAGTAGGAAAGAGTAACGGTAGAGTTGGGGGTATAGGGTAAGACTGCGCGTTGCCTTAGTGTTCATATCCGGCACATTAGCCCAATAGTATTTCCCTTTCTGTGTGTTTTGGGGCATTAGAGACGTTCAAGGAGATGCTAACTGTACTGGAAGGGAATAGGAAAGAGTTAAGGTGAAGTTAGGGGTATAGGGTAAGACTGCGCGTGGCCTCAGTGTTCATATTTGTCACTCTGAGCCCAACAGCTTCTTCTCTCTATCCCTGCATCCGTCCTTTCTTCCCTATCTTCCTCTACTCCCTTAACTATCACTTCACCCCTCCCGTACTCCTTACTAACTCACCCCTCACCCACTCCTTCCCTTCTGCAGCTTGAGACGGGCGCTCCGCTTATCCGGGAAGACCGTAGCAACTTACACTACCTCGTGGGCGTCATGGGAGGGGAGGGACAGTGTGGTCTCGACTACCCTCAATTGTTCGCTGAAGTTCCCAGCTCCTCAACCTTCCTCGACGTCGTCCTCGCCCCGCCCAGCTGAGCGCGCTTCGTTTGGGTTGGTCTGCGTGTCTTGTCTCTCTCCCTGGCCCGTTCTCTGTAATGTTTTGGATGCGAATGTGATGGATGTTCTTTGTGGGTGTTGTTGGTGTGTGTGTTCCTTGATTCTGTCTTTCCAACGGGTCATATTTTGTGTTGGTATTGTTATTATTGTTTTTTTCTTTATCTGTTGCGAGAACGTACAAAGTAATTTATGTTGTATTGTGAGGTAAATAACGTCTTCTTCTATAGTGTGACGTGTTTGTAGAGGTTAGTGAATGAGATGGTGTAGTGATGAATGAAGGAATGGATGTTTAAAGCGATGAATGGATGTATTGAAAGAGTGGATGGGAAATTATCAACCATGTGAGCCTGTTTTTGTTCACTTGGTCATACACATACACACACACATAATACAAACACACACGGTCTACAATAAGTGAAAAAAATAACTCTTCCATACGTTTTGTGAGACTCTACATTACACAGACACAAGAGGATGAGGAGGATTTCGTTTCTAAGTGCTTATGATAAAGGAGTTTGTATTCTAATCCCACTACTACTATTACTACTACTACTACTACTACTACTACTACTACTGTCCTCCCCTCTCATTTTCTACCCTTCCTGCCTGCCTATACCATCTCAACCTTCACCACCACCACCACCATCACCACCAACACCTCCTTGACCACCTCCACCACCACCACCAACACCACCCAAGGACCTCCGATCATTTCCTCCACCAAAAAAAGCGCATCTCATCTTCCTCCTCCTCCTCCACCTCCTCCTCTTCCACCACCATCTCTCTGACCTTGACCGATATGCTACACTTCACAGGATGCTGCTAATGTGTGTGTGTGTGTGTGTGTGTGTGTGTGTGTGTGTGTGTGTGTGTGTGTGTGTGTGTGTGTGTGTGTGTGTGTGTGTGTGTGTGTATTTTAAGTGATATTTATGTGACAGGATGAAGATTGGTTGATGGATGTGAGTGTGTGTGTGTAAGGTCTTTTTGTTGTTGCTGTTGTTGTTTTTGTTGTTAATGTTATTGTTGTTGTTATTATTATTATTATTATTATTATTATTATTATTATTATTATTATTATTATTATTATTATTATTATTATTATCACCACTACTACTACTACTACTACTACTACTACTACTATTACTACTACTACTACTACTGCAAATAAAATCACCATAAGTTGTATCGTTCTTGTTTTCTTGTTATATTTTGTTTTCCAGTGTAGTGAATATGAAGCGTCGTCAACATGTACAAACACCTCCGCAAGATTAATGAGCAAATACGAGAGCATGAAAAACGCCTCCCAGAAAATGTTACCAGATAAGGTGTGAATGTTACCTTAAAAAACTCCGATACACTCTTTCATACGGGGTCACAAATCCACACCACGCCACACCATAGACTTTCTTCACTATCTCTATCCCAACGTTGTTCTTCTCTCCTTCTCTCATTACCACTGACATTATTATTATTTCTGGAGGTGAATGTTACCTTAATAAAAACTCCGATACAGTCTTTTTTACGGGGTCACAAATACACACCACATCATAGACTTCCTTCATCTTTCTCTACCTCCACGTTACTCTTCTCTGCTTTCCTTCATTACAACGTTATTATTCCTATTATTTCTAGAGGAGAATGCTACCTTAAAAACTCCGATACACTCTTTCATACGGGATCACAAATACTTCACTAAACACCATAGACTTTCTTCACCTATCTCTACCTGTACGTTATTTTTCTCTACTCCCTTCCATTGCAGTCATCGTTCTTATTATGTCTATTGTTACAAGGCACAACAGATTGGCCTGAGAGATAAATAGGGTAGTCAGGGGTTTCTTTTCTTCTCTCTCCTTCGTTTTCTTCTCGTTCCCTTATGTGTCAGGCGATAAATGGGTACCTGGGGAAATCAGAGAGAGAGAGAGAGAGAGAGAGAGAGAGAACACACACACACACACACACACACACACACACACACATGACCCCGGATGTAAGTTTCCTCAGGTAATGCAAGTTTTGAATAGGTAAGAAGAGCCTAGCCTGTGTGTGTGTGTGTGTGTGTGTGTGTGTGTGTGTGTGTGTGTGTGTGTGTGTGTGTGTGTGTGATCCTCCTCCCCCCCATTGTTTTACTCTCCTTTCCTCTTTCTTTCATTCTTATTTTCTTTCTCTCCTCCATGTCTACCTCAACCTAACCCCGGTCCTCCCACACACATAAATAAAAAAAATAAAAAACAGAGACTAAAAGATATATATACAAAGAGACTCACTAATATAACTTGATAGAAAGAGACTGATTCATTTCTACTTCACTACTTCCTCTACTTCTTTTTTTTTTTTATCTAATTTCCTTCAAGAGACTCGGTGATTCACTTCCATTGTCCTTCCCTCCTCCTCCTCTAACTCTACCTCTCTTCTTTTCTTTCCTATATCATCACTTTCCTCCTCTACATTTCTCTATTTACTCTACTCTCCCTTCCTTTCTTTCCTTCCTCCTCCTCTAACTCTACCTCTCTTCTCTTCTTTCCTCCTCTACATTTCTCTACTTACTCTACTCTCCCTTCCTTTCTTTCCTTCCTCCTCCTCTAACTCTACCTCTCTCCTCTTCTTTCCTCCTCTACATTTCTCTATTTACTCTACTCTCCCTGCCTTTCTTTCCCTCCTCCTCCCTCCATTCCATCCTGTACCTGACCTCATTCCACACACCCACACACACTAATGGAGAGAGAGAATCAAACAGTAGAAACCCGACCTAAATTCTCGCTAATGATCTCTGCTGGAGCGAGTCGTGTGCGCTTCCAATGGCTCGCTTCCAGGCTCATTGGTGAGTCCTAAGCTTCACCGTTACTGATATTTTTCCGTGGCCGGTGTAATGGGACGCTTTGGACACCAGGTTGAGCGTGAAATTTAGCCCTAAGCATTTCTATTACTCGTGTTTGTCTGGCTGGTGGTTTAAATGTTGCGTTGTGGAGAGGAGAGTGGGGAGGAGGAGGTAGAGTATTTGGAGGGAGAGAATAGATGATGTGATGTAGCAATCCTTTCGTTGTGTTCATCTTTTTCTAAACCGCTGATTTTTGTCTTTTTTCTGCTAATTGTTGAAGCGGAAAACGAGAGGAAGAACAGAAGTAGGAGGCGGTGGATGTATTTCGTAGTGAGAGAATAGATAAATGATGTTGTAATTCTCTCCTTTCTCTTTTTAAATCACTGTCATTCCCTGTTTTTCTTCTTATTGTTTAAAAATAGAAACGATAGTAAGAGGAGGAGGAGGAGGAGGAGGTGGATGTAGTTCGTAGAGAGAGAATAGATAAATGTTGTAATTCTCTCCTTTCTCTTTTTAAATCACTGTCATTCCCTGTTTTTTTTCTTCTTGTTTAAAAGGAGAAACGATAGTAAGAGGAGGAGGAGGAGGAGGAGGAGGAAGTGGACGTATTTTGTAAAGATAATTAGATAAGTGAAGTTCTAATCTTTCTTTTCCTCTTTTAAACTATTACTATTACCTGTTTTTCTTCTAATTGTAAGGTCATTTAGCCCAGAACTTAATACATTTGAAAACAGGAAGAGGAGGAGGAGGAGGAGGAGGAGGAAGAGGAGGGAAGAAAGGAACAAGGCAAGAGAAGGCTAAACAAGAGAGAGAGAGAGAGAGAGAGAGAGAGAGAGAGAGAGAGAGAGAGAGAGAGAGAGAGAGAGAGAGAGAGAGAGAGAGAGAGAGAGAGAGAGAGAGAGAGAGAGAGAGAGAGAGAGAGAGAGAGAGAGAGAGAGAGAGAGAGAGAGAGAGAATGAAGAATGAGAATGAAGAATGTCTAAGGAAAGATAAAAGAGGAGAATGGGAAGAAAAAAAGGAACAGCAAAATAAAAGAGAAAGAAAAAACATGACCTTCCAATCCTTTATCTTATTTTCGTCATCCAGTATTGTCTCTTTATTATCATGAGGTCATTTAGCCGAGGACTTGATACACGGCCGCCACTCACACACACACCCACACACACACGCACGTCGACTCCCTCTAAGTAATTGTTTGGTCTCGAGAGCCAGCGCTGACGGGCCTGAGCTCATCTCGGTCCATTACTCGTACGCCCACGCGGCCTGGAGACATTGTGGTGTGGCTGGCAGTGGCGTTGACCTCTTTCTATCATCGCTATTGTCTTTGCTTCTTCTTATTCTTCGTGATTCTTGACTTC
>NC_066520.1:22125830-22235830 GCF_024679095.1 Eriocheir sinensis | reverse complement strand
TCTCTTCTACACCTCCCTTTCCCTCCCTTCCTCTCCTTCCTCTTCACTCTAAGTCGTATCGCTCACTAACTTCATTATACTCTACGTCCTTGCCAACATGAAACGCTCTGCTCTTCCCTCGCTCCCCTATTTCCCTTCCTTCTCTTCCCTTCTTGAAATGCCCTTAAAATTATCTGGATGAATAATGAATGCTCCGTCACCTTGCTAAATCTCGTCCTACCTTTCCTTTTGTTAACTCAATTAGCTGATTATGCAATGAGTCCTCCCCCAGCCAAACCTCTTTACCAACTTCTAAGGTCGTTTGCTTGCGTAGTATCTCGGCTTTCAGTGTCACTAGGGCCGGACAGAAGACGTAGGGCGTTAGGACTTAAGTTTCAGAGGGTGTGATCTGATGCGATTGTAAAGAATAGCTGAGTTTGGAATGGAATCAGAGCAGACCAAATCATAAACTACATAAACCCAAATGCCACACTAACACAAGATAGAACAAATGCAATACGTTGGTTCTATTCCCCTCTCTCTTTCGCTTTCTCTTGTCCACTAACATAACATAGACTGCAATAATGGAAATGATAAGTAATTATTCCCTCTCCTCCTTTTCCTCCTTCTCCTTTTGTTCATGCACACACACACGCATTCCTCTCTCTCTCTCTCTCTCTCTCTCTCTCTCTCTCTCTCTCAATGTTACCGACTCAACACTTCCATCCACACCCATCCACCCACGACTCAGCACTCAAGATTCACGACTCACCAGCACGGAGCGAGGGCTGACTGACTCACTCGACTCTTGAAAAAAAGGTTCGTGGGTCGCAGGAAAACTTATCACGTGAAATAGAGAACGTGGGAATCTGTTTACTCTGAGATGATGGCACTGCGCTCTGGTGGTGAAAGCAGTGACTAATTGGTGGCCAGGTAGGGAGTTTTATGAGACTTGTTGAGGAACGCGCTGAATGGCCAGGTAGTTAAAGGTAATGTTCGGGGTATACATTATAGCCGTGCGTGGCCTCAGTGCACATCTCCGTCACGCCCCTGGTAGTTAGAACGCTTTAATATGTCCTCGATAGTCCAGCTCGGAAATAGTTAAGACTGAATCAAATAGCGAAGGGTTGATAAATAGAATAGTAGAATAGTCAATGGAATAGTTGACTTTTGAGATAGTTACGACTCGCTATGAATAATGAATTAGTTTAAAGTGGACTGTGTGGGTGGACGTTAAATTTACCTCAAGTTCATTTCTATATCTCGAAGCGCATGACTGAACCGTATGAAGCTTTTGAGATATGAAGCGATGCGGAGTTCACACACACACATACACACACACACACACACCAACTCAATCTGCACCCATACCCACCCACACACATCCCTCCCCCACCTCCCCCCCCCCACCCCACACACCCACACACACCTATATCATCTCCCTCCCTCCCTTCCTATCACACGTAACAATGATAACACTTCCTACCATTACATACTGACTCATCTCTCCCTTATTTTCTCTCACGTACGTCCTTACGACACACCTCCATACCCTACTTAAGTATACCATTGCTACCTGCCGCGCCTTATCGTGACACCTGTCCTGAATATGCAAATAACGTGTGTGTATGTGTGGAGGGTAATTACCGTAACCTCCTTTTGCTGAATAATTAACTCTCTTATCGTGATGTTGTAGGGTGTTATCGACCTCACTTTTAATTACTTGAGCCAAAAGAATATGAAAAAAAAGGAGAGCAAGGGCAAGAATAATAATAACAGAAACAAGGGGAAGGGCAAAAAGGAAGAAAACAAGAACAAGGAGAGCAAGAATGAGAACAAGAAGAACAAGAAGAACGAGATTAAGGACAAAGAAAAAAGAGTAAGAACAAGAACAGAAAGGTAAAAAACAGAAACGAGAACGCGAAATAACAGATGAAGAACAAGAAGAGGAACGAAGACGAGAATGAGGACGAAAAAGAATAAGCACAAGATGAACAAGGAGGTGGATAACCAGCGATAACAGGGAGGAGCAGGAGAAGGAGTAAGAAGGGAGAAGAAGAAGAAGAGGAGGAGGAGGAGGAGGAGAGAGGTGTGACACATTTGAACAACTCTATATCTTATCACTATATTTAGAATTGCTTTTTCTCTCACACTTCCCAATAGATTACGATTATTCAAGCTTCCGATGACACTCCTAAAGATGCTGAAAGATATTAACACGACTCTCTTTTGTTTTATCTGAGGGAGAAAGAAAGATAAAGAGAGGGGTAGCTAATAATAATAATAATAATAATAATAATAATAATAATAATAATAGTAGTATTACATAAGTTACTGGCCAGAGTATTAAATTAGTATTATTAGAGCATTAGAGAGTATTAGATTCAGGCGTGTGTGTGTGTGTATGGGGTGGGGTGGGGGGGGGGGGGGAGGATGAAGGGAGAGAATGGTGGTGGTGGTGGTGGTGGTGGTCGTTATGGTAGTAGTGGCAGGCAATAGTGGTAGCTATCTCTGCGGTCATAATTGTGGTAGGGGAGGTAGTAGTGGTGGTGGTGGTGGTGATGAAACACATAAAAATGAAGTGGCAAATCCCTCCATGCTTTTCGTAGTGGTAGTAGTTGTCGTAGTAGTAGCAGTAGTAGTAGTAGTAGTAGTTGCAGTGGTAGTCGTTGCAGCAGTAGTAGGAGGAGGGGGAGTAACTCAAGGTTGGTAACACTAGCGAGGCGAAAACCAGAAGATCACATCACACGACAACAAGTTCCTCTCAGTTCACTTCATTACTCCTCACTCCGATACTGACGCGTTGGGGAAGAGCCTGGGAGTGACGAGCGAACTGGAAGGAAGGAGGAGGAGGAAGAAGAAGGAGATGAAGGAGATGAAGGATATTGTGATGGAAAGGGGCAGGAGGAGGAGGTGGAGGAGGAGGAGGAACGTGGTGGATATGAACTTGAGGAGAGGTAGAGGGATAAGGTGGAGAGTGGAGGTGGAGTGACTGGCTGGAGTAAGTGGAGTGAACGGAGAACATCACGACGAAAGGTAAAGCTGAGTGGAGTTAAAGCATCTTGCGGTGGTGGTGGTGGTGGTGGTGATGGAGGTGGAGGTGGATGAAGCCAGGAGCGAGCACAGCGAATATCACGAAGGGTGGAGGTGGTTACGAGGAGCGGAGATCATCATGGTGGTGGTGGTGGTGAAGGTGGAGGTGGAGGTGGGACGGCAGCACTAGACGGGACTGACGACAACGATGACGAGGATGACGAGGATGACGAGGACGAGGAGGAGGACTTCGAAGAGGAGGAGATCGACAAGAAGAATGAGATTAAGAACTTCAAGAACGACGAAGAAAACGAAGGCAAGGAGAAGGAGGAGGAGGCGGACTTCGAAGAGGAGGAGATTGACGACAAGAAGACTGAGATTGAGAATTTCGAAAACGACGCAGACGAGGAGGACGACGACGATGAGGAGTTGGAGGCGGACGAAGCTTCAACTACAGTACGAGGAGGAGGAGCAGGAGGAGCAGGAGGAGCAGAGGAGGCGAAGAGGGGCTTTAAATGTTGCTGATGCCGAAGCCGAGGAAACTTTGACACCAGATCTGCGCGTTGTCTGCACCATTGCAACAGAGCGTGTACACCTTCTGCGATTTGGTCTCCTTAGCGCACATCTCGCACATATGTTGCTGCAGCGGCTGTGGGAGAGACGAAGAAGGAAAAGAGAGAAGGGAGGAGGAAGGAGAGAGAAAGGATAGGTTAGGAAGGGTAGGATTGAGGAACGGATGGAGGAAAGAAAGGAAGGAGAGAAGATAAAAAGAAGGAAAGGAGAGCCAGAAGGAAGGGAAAGGTCGGGTAGGGAATAATTAAGGAAGAAGAGACAAATGAGAAGGATGGAAGGTAGTAAGGAGAGATAGACGGAAAGGGAAGGACCGTGATAGAAATGATTGAGGAAGGACAGTAGAAAGGGACAGGTAGGTGGGGAGATAGATGAAAGGAGAGAAGGAAGGGAAGGAAAGAAAAGAGAAAAAGAAAATACATTACTACAAGATAACATTTTTTTACCCTATAAGAAAATCTAACACCACATTTGTAAGTCCAATCCTGTTATCAATGTCCGTAGAGTTATACAACAAGCTAGATACCAGAATACTATCCCCACCCCATCACCAACACAGTCACCAACACTCACGTCATTGGTGCACTGGTTCTGAGTCCTGCGCACCGACCCAGCGCCGTACAGACTCCTCCTGAAGGCGGCCAGTCCCCTCTCGCCGTCATCCCCCTGCGCCAGAGGGTACGCTGTCGCCGCCACCACCACCGCCACCAAAACCAGGGCCGCCGCAGCCAGCCTCACACCGCCGCCGCCGCCTACCATCTGTGGGGAGGCGAAGAGAAGGTTAAATAAGGACATGCTAAAGAGAGAGGGACAATGGAGGAAGGAGAGGAGAGACAGGTGGAAAGGGAAGGCTTGAGAAGGGAGAGTAGGAAAGGAAGGGAGTAAGGAAGGAAGAGACGGAGGAAACAAAAACGAGTAAAAAAAAGGAAAAAGAGGGGACCGTAAGTTAGGTGAGTTGTGGAAAGTTATTCGAGGAAGAAAAGGAGAAAGAGCGAGGGAGGAAAAGGGGTGAGGAAGAAGGGAACTCAAAAGGGGTGACGAAGGTGTGATGGGGGGGAAGGACAGACAGAGAGAAAGGGCTAAGGAGAAGTAAGAGAAGGAAGGAGGTAAAGAAAACGGACTAAAAAGATGAGAGGGAGGAAAGAAGAATGAGAAGAAGAGAAGAAAGCAAATAAAAAAGAATAGACTAGGAAGGAGGAGGAGGAGGAGGTGAAGGAAGAGAAGGAAGAAGAGTATGTGAAGAATGATGATGATGATAAAGAAGAAAAAGGAGAAAGCAGAGGATAGGAAGGACAGACGGAGAACAAGAAAGGAGGAACAAAGAAAAGAAAACAAGAAATGGAGGAGGAGGAGAGGAACACGCAAAGAAAAGAGGAAAGAAAATAAAAAAAGAGGGAGACGAAAGCATAATTAGACGGGTAAAGGGTAAATTAGGTAAGGACGAAATCAAATGAGGAAGGAATGAAACTTAATCACAGAGGAGGAGAAAATGAAATCATGGAACGAACAAAGGAATGGAAGGAAAGGAAGAGCGAGGAAGGAAGGAAGGAAGGAAGGAAGAGACGAAGAATAACAAAGATATGAAAGATGAAAAGGGAAACAAAATAACCACAAAAGAAGACGAAAGAAAGACAGAAGAGATGGGAAAAAAAGAAGAAAGGAAGAGACGAAGAAAAACAAAGATAGAAAAGATGAAAAAGGAAACAAAATAACCACAGAAGAAGAGGAGAGAAAGACAGGAGAGATGAAAAGAAGGGAGAAAGAAGGAGACGAAGATGACCAAAGAAAGGAAGGATGAAAAACAAGCAAAATAACCACAAAACAAGTTGAAAGAAAGAGGAAATAGATGAAAAAGGAGGAGAAAAGTAAGGAATTGACTCTCTCTCTTTTGACTCTCTCCTCCTCTTAAACACTTAACTCAGAAACCAAAATCACACTCGTTCATTCTCTTTCCTATCGCTAAAAAAGACTTGTTGTGTATGAGATTTTCCCATATCAACTACACGCTTACTCCTCCTCTTCCTCCTCCTCCTCCTCCTCCTTGCCCTCTTCACCCCCTTCTAGATAAGACAACACTATCATGACCACCAAGAGAGCATTCAAGTCCATCTCAATCCCTTTCTTCACAACCTTACTCTTCTTTCTCCTTTCCTCTTCTTCTCCTCCTTCTCTTTACGCCTCCTCCTCGTTCTCCCTCATTATCTTCTCTTCCTCCTCTTCCTCTGCTTACTCTTCTTCTTCCACCTGTGACCTCCACCTGCTCTCTGTCTCTCTCTAGGACACACTTGACTTCATATCTACATTTTTGTCTCCTGGCTTGAGGTAATCACCGTGATCTTGTCCCGAAAAAGTGCCGCTGAGGAGGAGGAGGAGGAGGAGGAGGAGGTGGTGGTGGAGGAGGAGGAGGGGAAGGAGGAGGAGTAAGTGCGTGGGAGGAGGAGGAATGAGGGAAGATTGATGTTACTGGTACTGAAAGGAAGAGGAGGAGGAGGAGGAGGAGGAGGACGAGGAAGAGAAGGAGGGAGAAGAGGAGGAGGACCCCTACTACAACAGCTACTTCTACTGTTACTACTACTACTACTACTACTACTACTGCTGCTGCTGCTACTACGAGGAGGAGGAGGTGGAGGAGGAGGAGGACAGGAGCGAATAGAAATTTTGATGGATGAAGAAAAATTACGATAAAGCTATTTTAGAGAGAGAGAGAGAGAGAGAGAGAGAGAGAGAGAGAGAGAGAGAGAGAGAGAATATTCGCTCACTTTGACGTCATCGCTCTGGCTTCCAACAAGTCTGACTCAGAAAGGGTTTACCTCTCTCTCTCTCTCTCTCTCTCTCTCTTTCTCAATTTACTTACTTTTGGCAAAATATGTAAGTCTTCTGACCTTCCATTACCCTTTGAGAGAGAGAGAGAGAGAGAGAGAGAGAGAGAGAGAGAGAGAGAGAGAGAGAGAGAGAGAGAGAGAGAAAACCAGGGGGTAGAGAGGTGGTAAGGGACGAATCGGTGTGATAATCTCTCTCTTTCTCTCTTTCTCTCTGTCTCTCGTTCTTTCTTTCTTTCTTTTACTCTCTATCTGTCTGTCTGTCTATCTACCTACCTATCTATCTATCTATCTACTTATCTTCCCTTTTATCTTACTACAACAACCTCAGTCATTACCACATAGACTTTTTTTTCTCTCTCTCTCTTTCTCTCTCATGTCATTCACGCGACAGAACCAACATTTGCCAGCAAGAGAAGAAGCAACACTAACAAGCAACATAAAGAACAACAACAACAATGACACGCAACCCAAGTGGACATACTCTCAAAGAAGCAGAAGAAGCAGAACAAGAAGCAGAAGAAGAAGGAGAAGAAGAAGAAGGAGAGGAGGCAAGCATTCAGTGATATCAGTAATAGCAGCTGGTAACAGTGGGAGGCAGGGGGAGGGGAGGGAGTGAGAGAGAAAGAGAGAGAGAGATCCATGCAGTAAACTTTCCATTCCTCGGCAAAAGTAGGGCGCTCAATATATAGCCAGTTAGGATGATAGTTGCATGCAGAGAGAGGCAGCTGAAAGGAGAGAAGAGTATAGGGGAAAGTGAGGTTGGATGAGTGTGTGAGATATGAGTTACCGATTGACAGTGATGTTTCGTCCTAAGATTAAGAGTATTAGTAATAGAACCAGATAGTGATTGTAAAAGCGAAATAGATAGATAGATATGAAGTGATTGAGAGAGATAATTTTGCCTTTAAGAAGCATAGAAAAAAACAGAAAAGCAGACAACGGTTGTATAAGAGAGAGAGAACCTTCCGTTAACATAAAACAAAAACAAAACAAAAATACTTATAACAAAAACAACAATACCAAAACTAACACGAAATACCAACACACCACACGATAACTTACAACAACAGCAAGGACAACAACCCCAAATGACGATGAAGACGACGAAGACGAGGAGGAGGAGGAGGAGGACCAGCAGTATCAGCAGCAGCAGGAACAACAACAGCAGACTCAGCAGTGGGTAGGTAGGCAGGCACGGGCGCAGAAATCCTCTAACACACACTTTGACAACGTAAACACACACACACAAACACAGGGCACCAAATGAACACACGAGCAGCTACACGATATCAGGTCTAAAACGAGGCGAATCTTGTCTCTCACACTCTCACTCTCTGTCTTGTGGCACTTGGAGAGACGAAGGAATACGAGGAACCGACTAAAGAAACCAAATAACTCACTGACGGACGAAGAGGTGAGTGACTGAGCCGAGGGAGGACGAGGAGAACGAGTTGGGGCAAGCACGAACCAGGCAGCCACCGAGTCACCCAGCCAGTCAGGAGCAAGACCAGGGTGAGTATGCGACTAAGCGACTGGCTAACGCGGGTAAGGACGGGCTGGCGCAAGTTAACTAAGGCCGCTGCTCAATTTCAGCCGCGGCCACTGACTGCCCACCTCGCTGCCGCCAATGTCGTATATACCCCTGCCCTCAATAACCTTCTCCCGTGGCCCTCTGGCGGCGGATGGGGCCCCTTCAGGAGGACAAGGCAAGGAGGTGCAGAAGGGGATGATGTGTAATATGTTGAGGAAGAGGAGAAAGGGAAAGAAATGATGGTTCGTGAAATAGAGAAGAGTAAGGAAGAGAGGGATAGGAAGGAGGATGAGGAGAAGGATGGAATGAACTTGGAAGACGAGAAGTACCTAGGAGGAGAAAGAGGAGAAAGGGAGGGAAAAAAAAGATTGATAGTTCGTAAAGGAGAAAAAGAGGAGGAGGAGGAGAAGGAGGAGGAGGACATACGAGAGAGAGAGAGATTAGAGGGAAAATAAAGAGGATTTGATAAAGGAAGGGAGGAGGAGAACGAGAAGGAAAGAGAGGAAAAAATTTGAACAAGAAAACAAGAAGAAAAAAAGGAAGATAAAGAAGAAAACAAAGAAGAAAACAACAAAACATTAAAAAAACACCAAAAAAAAAAAAAAATACCAAGAGAGAGAGAAAAAGAGAGACAATAAAAAAAGATCAGAAACAAGGAAACAAGAAGAAAAAGAGGAAGATAAAGAAGAAAATAAAGAAGAAAACATCAAAACATTAAAAAAACACCAAAAAAAAATACCAAGAGAGAGAGAGAGAGAGAGAGAGAGAGAGAGAGAGAGAGTTAATCCCAAGGTGAGAAGACAAGAGATGACAACCCCCCGGCCTCGAGGCGTTATAAAGACAAGTTGTTATGTGACGGAAGAAAGCAAGAGGGAGGGAGAGAGGTGGTGGTGGTGGTGGTGGTGGTTGTTCTCCCTTCTGTCCCAGGCCTTGAGTGATGAGTAACTCTTCCGGGTTTTCTCTCTCTCTGCATCCTATTTATCTATATCTATCAATCTATCGCCATTTTCATCAATTCTCCTTATTCACACATTTATTTAACCTTCATTTTCAGCTTTCTTTCTTTTTTTTCATTAACTACACAACTGCTCAATCCAATTCATCAATGCAGAACCCTATTTGTAAACGGTTATTTGTCTCTCATTCACTCTATGTTAATCCTAAATGTATCCAAATTGTACCCATTTAAGCCCTGCATCCCACCACACATCCTCTCTCTCTCTCCCTCTCTCTCCTTTTAATCCTGAATGTATCCAACTTGTACCCATTTAAGCCCAGCAGCCACCCACACCTACACCCACACTCTCTTCTCTCTCTCTCTCCCTTTCTCCCTCCTTCCTGTATTCGTCATCAATCAATAGGAATCAAACTCAGTCGCATGGAGTGTCAATCAGTGAACCCCTCTCTCTTTCTCTCGATATAGCCCTCCCTTATAGTTCCTGGTACATGTTCCCTTCGTCTATTGCCTATCAGTCTTGCGTCGTCAAATGTATCGGATGTCATTCAAGTGGTATTCTGTCTCTCTACTTGTTTCATTTATACTCTACAGGCATCAACGTATTAGATCTTTTCCTTGGGTTAATCTGTCTATGTATTTCTTTCATTATTTCGTGTTTATTTCAAAAGTATCGGATGTCATTAACGTGGTAATCTCTCTGCGTTCATTTCGTTTATACTTCGCGTACATCAGTGAATCAGATCTCACCTATGGGCTAATCTGTTTCTGTCTTTACTTCGTCTATACTCCATCATACCCCATTTCCATTTCTTCTTCCGTGATCGTCTCAGAGTCCACGTCATCGGAAAACAATAAGTGAGTGTATCGAAATGTATTAAACGTTCCTTCTCAATAATCTTCAATAAATGTCCTTCCTCATCCTTTCTTGTGCGGTATAGGAGGAGGCTGAGAGACTTAGGGATTGAAGAAACACGTGCAATATACTCGCAAGACGCTAATCCAATGAGGAGAGCGTATGAAGGCAAGCAAAAGGAATCAGAAAAGAATAAAAGGGATTAGATTCGATTCCAAAGACGCCTTGATCCTAACCTTGATCCCCCTTCTATTTTGAATGCGGTTAGGTCATGAGATTAGGAGGAAAGCAATCATTATTATCATATGTCTGCATAGGGTGACGCATTTTTCTTACATACTTAAACGATAATTTTCAGTATAGGTTTACGGGTCTTCTAATCAACAAGTAAAGGTCAAATATGAAATACGTAAACTAAATCACTTAATTGGCAAACAGTAAACTTAATCACTTCCTTGGCAGACAATTAAGGTGCTAAAACTCGTTCCTTCTACAACACACGCGACGCAGTTATACGAAACACACGAACTGACTCAACACCAAGAAAAACAAACACAGCAGCAACAACTACAACACTGTTTCAACTCATAAGAACAACACACGAACAGCAACAACACACATATTTCATTATTTTTTTTAATACACGCAACACAATTACCACGCGCAACACACCCACTGACGCACGCAACACCAGAAGACTTAAACAACAACAACACAATCTTCAACACTAACTACAAAACACTAATTAAGAACACAGGAACAGTAAACAGTAAACGACAAACACACACTTTGCGCTCCTCTTCCTCACACGCAACACAATCACTACACCGCACAACACACTCAACACAACACCAAATCACCACCAACTGCAACACAACTACAACACACTAACACCCACCTTGCTATCTGATTCCTTGTGGACACGCCTCGTTCTTCCAAGCAGCGAGGGAAAGACGAGGGAGGTGTGGTAGCAGTAGTAGTAGTGGTAGCAGCAGTAGTAGCAGTAGTAGTAGTAGCAGAGGCGAGCCGTGTCCAAGAGTGAGAGAGAGAGTCGAGGTGAGGACAGGCTAGTGATGCGCTCTCGATGACGGCTTGATCGCGAATGCCGGTCCAGCATCCTTAGGCGACCCTTATATACCTGGAGGTCCGATTGGCCGGCCGCTGCTGCAAGAACTATCAGTGATGGAGAGAGAGAGAGAGGGAGAGGAAGGGAGAGGGAGGGAGAGAGGGGAGAGGTCAGCGTGTGTGTGGGAGGGAGGGTATGTCTGTGTGTGTATATGTGTGCGTGTGTGTGCGTGTGTGTGTGTGTGTGTGTACATATATATATGATTAATTAGTCGTTCGTTAACTGAAACCATCGAATTCGTAAGCGGTGAAGTTCGTAAAGTGAAACCCATTGAATTCCACAAATTCTCTCTATATCTCTCACTCTCTCTCTCTCTCTCTCTCTCTCATAACTTAATAAGGAGAGGAGAACAAGAAGATGGAGGAAGAGGAGGAGGAAGAGAAGGAAGGAAAGAAGAAGAGGAGGAGGAGAAGGAAGGAGGGAAAGAAGGAAGGAAGGAAGGAATTAGTGAGACGAAACACACACACACACACACACACACACACACACACACACACACACACACACACACACACACACACACACACACACACACACACACACACACACACACACACACACACACACACACACACACAGGCCCTTTTTTTCCTACCTTCATTTCGTCCCCAAACTGTCTACGCATTATTTATTATCATCCCCTCTATCCTCCCCTTTCTTCCCCTCTTCCTCTTCCTCTTCCCCTCCTCCTCTTCCTCCTTTGAGATAAGTAGGTCAAAGGACAGTGGAGATTGCATTTCAAGTGATGATGACTATTGTGAAAAATGGGCTATGGAGGAGGAGGAAGAGGAGGAGGAGGAGGAGTGGGGGAAGAGGAGGAGAGGGAGGAAGAAAGGGCCATGAGAAGGGAAGTGAAGTGGACATGGGGATAGGTAAGGATGAGGAAATGGAGGAGGAGGAGGAGGAGGAGGAGGAGGAGGAGGAGGAGAAGCAGGAGGAAGAAGAAGAAAAAAAAAAGGAAAAGAAAAAGGAGAAAAGTGAACATAGGGAAAGGTAATGTTGATGAATGGAAGAAGAAGAGGAGGAGGAGGAGGAGGAGGAGGAGGAGGAGGAGGAGGAGGAGGAGGGCCACTCTTACCTTGACCTTGGCTAAAGGGAAATGTCAGTTTGTTCACACGTGTCTGTCCGTCTATCTGTGTGTGTGTGTGTGTGTGTGTGTGTGTGTGTGTGTTTTGTGTGTGTGTGTGTGTGTGTGTGTGTGTGTGTGTGTGTGTGTGTTTATTTTATCATATCGGTTGCTTAGTTGAAATCAATGATGCGTCTCCTTTCACAATAGATAACAAGTGCATAGATAGCACCTTCACGACAATAGAACAAGTAAATATAAATAACAACAATAATAATGACAACGATAAGCAGTACTGTCCCCAGCGAAGCCACCTTATCACATCAAGGGGTCAGTTGGGCTAAAGAACGGCTCTGAGCAAGTCGAAGAGTGCAGGAATAGGAGCTAAGTCACTCACGGGTTCGATATAACATTACTTAGTGAATATAGAACGAACTGCACATTTGAGGCTCTCCAGACGCAACACATACGTAAAATACAGCACACCAACTTCATACCTACATATTTTAGTTCTCTTCAGTAAAACACAGCACACCAACTTCATACCTACATACTTCAGTTCTCTTCGGTAAAACACAGCACACCAACATCATACCTACATACTTCAGTTCTCTTCAGTAAAACACAGCACACCAACTTCATACCTACATACTTCAGTTCTCTTCAGTAAAACACAGCACATCAACTCCAACCCTACATACTTCAGTTCTCTTCAGTAAAACAGCACATCAACTTCAACCCTACATACTTCAGTTCTCTTCAGTAAAACAGCACATCAACTTCAACCCTACATACTTCAGTTCTCTTCAGTAAAACAGCACATCAACTTCAACCCTACATACGTCAGTTCTCTTCAGTAAAACAGCACACCAACTTCAACCCTACATACTTCAGTTCTATTCAGTAAAACACAACACACCAACTTCATACCTACACACTCCAGTTCTCCAGACTCATAAGAACGTAAGGAGTCTGCAGGGGGCCGGTAGGGCTATTCGCGGCAGCTCCTGTAACCCTAGACCCACCTAACCACACTATCCATGAACTTATCTAACCTGTTCTTGTATGTATCTATCGTATTGGTACTAACAACATTACCAAGCCTGTTCCACTCATCCTCCTATCCATCCTCTCTCCTGTGAACCTAACCCCTCGTAACCACATACCTCATCTATCGTCTATCGTATTGGCATCCACACTAAGCCTGTTCCACTCATCCACCACACACACACGCAGTTCCCAAGACACAGCAGTTATGCCACACACGACACACATACTCCTTACGCTTCACTCTGTTCTGCACACCCAAACAGAGGCAGCAGAAACAACATCGCATCGCAGCTGACGGAGAGAAATTCCACACGCGCCACGGCATTAGACTCTACGGTAACTGCCCATAAGTTTTCAGAACAGACGGTGAATGAGTCTGCCCGTCCGTCTCTGTCTGCTTTTGATTCATTCTTTCCCACCCTTTTAACTATACTAAACGGTCACCCATTCCTTCAATAGCCTATACAATCCCAAACAAGGGCGATTAGCATATGTTTGTTTCCTGCAAGTGGGGTCACGGCTCCTACACAAGCACCCACGCCTACGTATTCCTCGTCGGCGGCACGCAGCGAGATCAAGCCCCTCACATGCCTCTCCCCAACTCCCGCCTTGCAATGCCTTTCTCCGCCCCCGCCGCATGACGCAGTACACGTAGACACGCCCAAGACACGCCAACCAGGAAGTTTATGACGCAAAACCAGCACGTAACGACCAGCCTGAACCAGAATTCGTTAGTGGACGAGTAGCGATTTAGGGTTGTTTAATTCGACGAAAGCCTTGTCAAATATGAGTGTGCATTCCCCAAAATGTGTGAGAATATGGGTCTTAGAAGTTTTTTTTTTTTTTTACAACAAAGGAGACGGCTCAAAGGCAACAAAAAGAGTGAAGAAAAGAGCCCGCTACTCACCGCTCCCACAGCAGACAAAAGAGTGGCCAAAAATACATGGATCTTTTACCTCAAGACTAAACTACAGAAACAAGACAGAAACAAATGGAAACGTCTGGAATAAACTGGAATAAAGGGCAATGATAAAGATGACGACAATGATGATGGAAACTATTTGGAGTAGTAATGCAATTAAGACCAGTAAGTGCTTTAATTAGTGAAAATAATTAGACTAATGGGTTTGAATTACAGCGAGAGAGAGAGAGAGAGAGAGAGAGAGAGAGAGAGAGAGAGAGAGAGAGAGAGAGAGAGAGAGAGAGAGAGAGAGAGAGAGAGAGAGAGAGAGAGAGAGAGAGAGAGAGAGAGAGAGAGAGAGAGAGAGAGAGAGAGAGAGAGAGAGAGAGAGAGAGAAAAGTGGGGCTAATAATGTGATTTTCCTCCTACATAATTACATTTTAGCAATCAATATCACCAGCACAACACTCATCAACACCACTAACATCACCATATAATTCATTTTACACACCACCAGCGCCACCACCACCACCACCACCTCCACCATACATACCTCTGTCATTCTCGCCATTCCATTCTATCCTCCTCCTCCTTTGCGTCTTACTCCTATCTTCGTTATATATATGGGGAGGAGGAGGCCGAGTGATCAGCGTTCGGGCGTGGTGAGCTTACTTTTAAAACCATTGCCGGGCTTCGCAGATATTCACGCGACCCTAACTTCAGCGACTTCGTTCTAGTGGAGCGCGGGAGGCAACATGGGCGCAAGTCATATATCACGGCGCCACTATAAATAAAATTCGTCTGCACCACTAACGAGGAAGTCTACTGGTGCTATAGGCAGAACATGAAAAAAATTACTGGTTATACTTACTTTATCCCTTTTCCTCCTCCTTCTCCCTTTTCTCTTCCTTTCCTCTGTCTTCGTTATCTTCATTCTCCTGGTTTCCTCTTCCTCTCCTTCTCCTCTCCCTTCTCGTTTCCTCTCATCCACCTTTCTTTCTTTCTTTCGTTCTCCTCCTGTTCTTGTTGGCCTCCCCTTTCCTCTCGCCTCACCTGCTTTCTCTCTCTTTCTCTCCCTTCCTTCGTTTTCATTTCTTCTCTCGCCGACCTCCACCTCATCCTTGTCCTCTCCAATTCCTCACTCATCCATCGTCCTCTAACTTCTCTGTCTAGTTCTCTTCTTGTTCTTCTTCCTCCTCTTTCCTCTTCCTCACCTGCTCTTTCTCTCTCCCTTCTTTCCCTCTTTTTCATTTCTTCTCTCATCCATCTCCTTCCTTATTCTCCCTCGTGTTTTCCTTTTCTTGTTCTCCTCCTTCCTCTTCCTTCACCTGTTTTCTCTTCCTTCCTTCCCTCCTCCTCTTTTCCTCTCATCCCCTTTCCCTCCCTCCTTGCCCTCATCTCTATCGCCCTGAGTCACCGTGAGTCACGAAGAACGAAGCAAAGGTTAGCCGGCGACGTGCAGGTGGTGGTGACGGAGTGACTGGCACGCTGAAGCTGTGTTCCTCGTGACCCCGGGTTCGAAACTGCGTGGCTAAACGAATCGGAACCTTTTGATGAGGAATGGACGGTATAGAAACGAGAATACACAGAGAACGTAAAGAATCGAAACCCCTCTGTAGAAATTTTAATGATGTATGAAACAGAAAACACAAAATTAAAAAAAAAAATCGAAAACACTTCTTGAAAATTTGAGTGAAAAAAAAAACAAGATCACTACAGACAGACATACAAACACACACACACACAAACAGACAGACACAAGACACAAAGGAAACCAAACAAATCTCAGCCACTCCGAAAAAAAAGGAAAAGAAAACAAATATAAAAAACTGGAAAACAAAGAAAAAAACAACATTGCGCTTCATAAAACAACAACAAAAAGAGCATCATTCCGTGTGTGTGTGTGTGTGTGTGTGTGTGTGTGTGTGTGTGTGTGTGTGTGTGTGTGTGTGTGTGTGTGTGTATGTGTGTGTGTGTGTGTGTGTGTGTGTGTGTGTGTGTGTATGTAACGTTACTGGGCAGACAAATCGCACTGCCTTCAATTACCCCCTTCAGCCCCCTTCCCCCATCCCCCTCCTCCTCCCCCCCCCCAGCCCCCCACCTACACCTGGATGTCCCGCCAATCACCTTTTGTCCCCTTCCATAATTACGTATCAGAGTATAACCTTTGTCCTGTAGCCATTGTCGGCGAGCCCTGAGTCATGGATCAGACTGCCGGCCATCACGACGCTTATCAAGGGTTCTCTCAAGCCTGTATTTCCCCATTTTTTACCTGCATTCTTTTATTATCTAGTTAACTTTTTTTTTTTGGGGGGGGGGTCGGGTCATATTTCCGTTTATAAGCATCAACGTCGACATATTTTTTTTCTTCTTTACTTTCCTCGTCTGTTTTTTTTATCTCATTTCCTTCAGCATCTTCTCTTTTTTTTCCCTCTTTTATCTCCCATCCTTCCTCATCTCCTTCCCTTCTTCATCTCCTCTCCTTTTTTTTTTCCTTTTTTTGTTTCACTTCCTTCCTCATCTCCTTTCCTTCTCTTTCCTTTTCTGTAGTCGAGCATCAACGTCTAACCCTATTTCTATCTCTTTCTTTCTTTTCTTCTTTCTATCATCTATCTCTCTCTCTCTCTTGTGTGTGTGTGTGTGTGTGTTGTGTGTGTGTGTGTGTGTGTGTGTGTGTGTGTGTGTGTGTGTGTGTGTAGGTGTGTGAATGACATAAACAAATTACTGCCCGGCGAGGCTAAAAAAAAAAAAAAAAACGAAAATAATGTCAATTCCATTCCCCCACACACACACACACACACTGGTTCAAGCCTGCTCAGGCCGGATTCTTTCCGTTGAGGGCCACTTTCACAGTCACTTTCGTTTGTTTTGATCGTTACCAATGAGCGGCGATCGCCGCTACCAACAAGAAATCCGCTTTCACAGTCGCCTTTCGCGGCGCTGTTTGTTTGCATCAGTACCAGAGATTGGAACCTCTGGTAACGTAGCTCTGGTAGCCGCGGGGGCTCCCCGATGGAGCTTACCAATGACATTAATTAGTTAATAGTATAAATTTTTGCTCTCAAGTGGTTATATTATTTCTTTAAATGGATGTAAAAAAAACATTACACAATACAACAACACGTTGCACGGCTTTAATGGTAATATGAGAAAAAAATAGAAGACTTTGAATGACATGAACTCACTTCACCTGCTGACCAGTAAATGTCCTGCTGAGAATTTAAATTTGATTGATTGATTCTTTATTGTTGCAAAATACACAATAAAGGAGAAAGGAGGACTTTAGTACTTGTCACCATTAATCACCTGTTATGCCTTCTTGGTCAAACTTTCGTATTATTCTAGATAGCCTCATATGTATGCATAGGGCATACATACAACGAAATCAGCCCTGTTATGTAAAAATGTGAAGTCTGCTAAATAAGTGTGAATAATGAACAAATGCAATGAATATATATAGGTGAAGAGTGTCTTGCTGACATCTGCTAGATAATTATAATAGAACTTTAATACTTGTCACCATTGTTGAAAGAAACGTTCAGCTGTTATCCCTCGGAAAGGTTAGGAGGCCATCAGCAGCTTTGAGCGGTATATTACAGCGACAATCCACATTTTCCATCACATCTATTCTTCACAGTTATTCTTTATATTTATTTTTCACGTTTACTCTTTGTACGTTTATTTTTAACATTTATCCTTCACAATCCTCCGCTCAGCTGATGTAATGTTGACATTTCCCGCCGCTCCGGCATACCAACACTGCCGAATCACGTGCCTTCGTCTTGTCGTGACCGTCACCACGCTGGTAGTCGCCGGTACCACGAAAACAGCGACTGTGAAAGTGGTTCGAGGCGATGGTAACGGCTGTTACCAGGATGGTAGGCCCTTTGGTTAGTGTGCGTACCAGACGACTGTGAAAGCGGCCCTTAGTAAGAGTGGTCACTGTCCCTCCTTGAGCAAGAGGGATGGGGTGTGTGGTGTGTGAGGTCCTGGCAGTACCCATAGATCGACGATAAAGAGCACTTGCTCATGTAGGGAGGGTACCTGCTGGCGACTACGAGTCCAACACGTGATCAGGCTGTGGTGAATAACACACACACACACACACACACACACACACACACACACCGGTAGCTTCGGTAGCTCAATTGGTTAGAGCGCCGCGCTGCAAGGCTTCGCTGCCAAACAGGCGGCGGTTCCAGCCCCGCTCAGGCCGGATTCTTTCCGCTGACTAGGAGTGGTTACTGTCCCCCCTTGAGCAAGGAGGATGGGGTGTGTGGTGTGTGAGGTTCTGGCAGCACCCAGAGATCGACAATAATGAGCACTTGCTCACGTCGTGAGGGTACCTGCTGGCGAAAGCGAGTCCAACTCGTGATCAGGCCGTGGTGAATTACACACACACACACACACACACACACACACACACACACACACACACACACACACACATCGAGATATCATTTATACAGTCAGTCAGAAAAACACATTCATTGTCTCGACGAATGGAATAAATAAAAAAAATACTTAAGAAATCAAAACAAAAAAGTAAGAAATTAATCAGACTTTTTATTGGTTTCATCTTCGTCGTATGAGGAGGAGGAGGAGGAGGAAGAGGAGGAAGAGGAGGAAGAGGAGGAGGAGGAGGAAGAGGAGGAGGAGGAGGAGGAGGAGGAGGAGGAGGAGGAGGAGGAAGAGGAGGAGGAGGAGGAAAAAGAGTAAATTTCTTCTTACGTGGTTAATGGCCTTTGATCTTATGCGTAAAATATGTAATCATCTTCTTCATCCTCCTCCTCCTCTTCCTCCTCCCCCTCCTCCTCTTCTCACAATGCCGGAACACCTGAGATTCACCTTTTGTGTTCACCAATTTTCTTCCTCCTCCTCCTCCCGCGTCCCGTCCCTTCAGAGGTTGTCTCCGGGCGACGGGAGTCACCCGTATGATTTCTCTCTCTCTCTCTCTCTTCTCTCTCTCTCTCTCTCATACCCCCATGGTTTCTAATTAATATTAATACGGTTTATCAAAGAGAGAGAGAGAGAGAGAGAGAGAGAGAGAGAGAGAGAGAGAGAGAGAGAGAGAGAGAGAAAAGGGGGGGGGGAGGAAGTGTAAGTAAGGGAACGACAGTTAAAGATGGCGAGGAATTAAAGGAGGAAGGGGAGGAGGAGGAGGAGGAGGAGGGGAAGGAGGAGGAGGAGGAGGGGGAGGAGGAGGAGGAGGTACGTTGCTACTCATTCCCTTTGAGCTCACGATGCAACCCACATGTACGAACGAACACACACACACACACACACACACACACACACACACACACACACACACACACATCATCATTTCTCAGTCACTTAAATAAATACTTCTATCTACTTTATTTACATATTTTCCTCCTTCTTTTCCTCCCCTTACCAATGTTCTTTCCTTTTTTTTTTTTACTTTTCTCCTTTTCTTTTTTTTCCTTTCCCTTCTTTTCCTCTTTCGTTCAGGGTTTTTTCCTCTTTTTGATCTCCTTTTCCTCTTTGCCCTCTCACTTTTCCTTTCCTGTCTTTTCTCTTCCATCCTCCCCTCAACGCCCTCTTTTCTTACCTACGCTTTTTCTATCCCCTTTCTCTCCCATCCTTCATTTCCTTTCCTGTCAGTTCTCTTCCATCCTCCCCTCAACGCCCTCTTTTCTTACCTACGCTTTTTCTATCCCCTTTCTCTCCCATCCTTCATTTCCTTTCCTGTCAGTTCTCTTCCATCCTCCCCTCAACGCCCTCTTTTCTTACCTACGCTTTTTCTATCCCCTTTCTCTCCCTTCTTTCCTTTCCCTTCCTCCCTCCCTTCTTCCTGACTCTCCTACCTCATTTAACTTTTTCTTCCTCTTCTTCTTCTTTACTCTCTCACCTCTCACCTTCTCTCCTTTTCCTCCCACGCCTCAATCCATTTTTCTTTTACCTGGCATTTCGTTTTTTCTTCACTTCTTGTTCTTCCTCTTCCAACTTCTTCGTCCTTTCCCTTCTTTTTTCTTTCCTTTTCATCTTTCATCTTTCCACTTCCACTTCCTTCCACATATCAATATTTTTTCCCTCACTTCGCATTTCTTCCTTTCCCCACCTTCTTGTTCTTCCTTTCCCAGTTTTCACCTCTCTCTATCTCTCTAGTTTTCCCTCTCCTTTCCCCTTCTTCTACCTCCTTTCCTCTCCCATCAACAACTTCATCGTTTCTCTTACCTTGCTTCATATATCACCTTGTTCCACCTCCTCACCTCTCTCCTCCTCCTCCTCATCTTCCCTTGTCCTCGCCCTCAGCCCCCGCAACCACTCCCAACATGTGTCCCAACCACTTCTTGTCCTATCAAAGCTGAGGAAAAAATAAATATCGCCTTTTCTGCGTCAAAGAGCAAAGCCAAGCAACTCGAGGCGGAAAAATGAGGTCGGGGGAAAAATTGTTAACTTGAGAGAGAGAGAGAGAGAGAGAGAGAGAGAGAGAGAGAGAGAGAGAGAGAGAGAGAGAGAGAGAGAGAGAGAGAGAGAGAGAGAGAGAGAGAGAGAGAGAGAGAGAGAGAGAGAGAGAGAGAGAGAGTATAGAGACCTAGACTACACAGAAAGGAAAAAGAAATAGAGAGATATGGAGGGAAGGGAGAAGGAAAAATAAGGGAGGAGAAGGGAGAAGAGTAAAGGAGGGAGATAAGAGAGGAAAGGAAGATAAAATGGGAGAGAAAGAGGATTAAGAAAGAAAGAGGGAGAGGTAAAACAGAAACGTATATAAAGAAAAGGAGAGAAAAAGGGAGAAAGAACACGAGACAGGAAGGGAGATGGAGAAGAATGGGAGTGACAGACAGGCAGACAGACAGACAGACAAGCGTGACAAGACGGACCACATACCAGGATAAAACATCACCCAAATACTAGAATAAAAAAATACCTGAGTCACCCTCTTCATGCTGGGAGATAAGGAGGGTTTTTATGTTACCAACTCGGACCCAGAACCGAAGATAGGGTGTTGATGATAATAATAATAATAACAATAATAATAATAATAATAATAATAATAATAATAATAATAATAATAATAATAATAATAATAATAATAATAATAATAATAATAATAATAATAATAATAATAATAATAATAATAATAATACGAAGAAGAAGAAGAAAAAAAAAGAACAAGAACAAAAAGAACAAGACGAACAAGAACAAGAAGAACAAGAAGAAGAACAAGAACAAGAAGAAAAACAAGAACAAGAAGAACAAGAAGAACAAGAAGAAGACAACAAGAACAAGAACAAGAAGCATAATAGTAAAGAAAGAAGAAGAAGAGATAGAAAGAAAGAAAGGAAGAAAGAAAGAAAGAAAAAAAGAAAGAAAGAAAAGAAAAAATAAAGAATACTAAAAAATATAAAAAATAAATTTAAAAAAATTAAACAAGATCAAAGAAACGCGAGGGCAAAAGAGGAAACAAGTAAGAGGAGAAACTTTCAATTTGGGAAGAAAATTTGATGGAGAGGAAAGAGAGAATTTGAGTAAGCAAAAAAAAAAAAAAAGAAACTCGCATACACATAAAAGTTAAAAGAAGAAAATAATTATCAAACGGAAAATGAATAAGAAATAAGATAAAGGAAAATGATGAGGAGAGAACAGGACAGGAGGAGGAAGGAGGAGGAGGAAGGGATACGATAGATGAGGAAAGAGAGAGGAAGGAAAGAGAGGAAGAAAGGACACGAAAGAGGAGGAAAGAGAGATGACAAAAGAAAGAGAAAGAAAAAAAGAGGAAAAAAGGACACGAAAGAGGAAGAAAGAAAGATGGGGAAGAGAAAGAGGAAAAAAAGAGAGAAAGAAAGGACACGAAGAATGGGTAAAGAAAATGAGGAAAAGAAAGACGAAGAAATGAAGAGAAGAAAAACGAGGAGGAAAAAATGAAGAAAATAACACGAAAAATGAGATAAAAAAACACACAAGAAAGACAAATCAAAACACGGACAATAAAGCAAACACCAAGCAATAGACGATCAAAACAAAACAAAACAAAACAAAATAAAGCAGAAAAAAACTCACCCACGTAAAACTACCCAATATGAAAAGCAATTCATTTCGCGATAACCAATAAGCGTAAAAAAGAGAGGAAAAAAAAAGACTGGCGGGGAAAATAATGAGAGCAAAAGTTGACGAAAGAGGGAAAAATATATATACCCCGTGAATGTAATAACGAGAGAGAGAGAGAGAGAGAGAGAGAGAGAGAGAGAGAGAGAGAGAGAGAGAGAGAGAGAGAGAGAGAGAGAGAGAGAGAGAGAGAGAGAGAGAGAGAGAGAGAGAGAGAGTAATTGATAAAGGAAGAGAGGGAGAAAAAAGAAGAGGGAGGAAAATATGGAATAATAAAAATGAGGAAAGGAGAGAAAGTACGAGAATTGGGAGAAAAGGAAGGAGAAATAGAGGAAAAAGAAGTGATCAGAGAGAGAGAGAGAGAGAGAGAGAGAGAGAGAGAGAGACTACGACAATGAAACTTCCTCACCTTCTTTGTTTTCTTTTTCTTTTTTCTTTTACTTATTTTACTTTAGTCCACCTTTTTCTTCCTTTTCCTTATTATTCTTCTGTTTTTTGTTTCCTTTTTTTCTGCTCTTCCTTCTTTCCTCCCTATCCAACCTTCCTCTCTCCTACCTACCTTCAACTCTCCTCTCCCTTCTCCTACCCACCTAACCTCCCTCTCTCCTCCTAACCTAACCCTCTCCCTTCCTACCTTATACCTCCCTCTCTCCCTCCTAACCTAACATCTCTCTCACTCTTCCTGCTTTACCTAACTCTCCCTACCCACCTAACCTCCCTTTCTCCCTCCTAACCTAACATCCCTCTCTCCCTTCCTACCTAACCTCCCTCTCCCTACCCACCTAATCTCCCTTTCTCCCTACCCACCTAACCTCCATTTCTCCCTACCCACCTAACCTCCCTTCCTAACCAATGCTATATGTCTCTCTCCCTCCCTCCCTTACCTCCACTATGCCTCCCTACATACCTATACTCTCTCTCTATGTAAATCTATGTAAATCTCCCTTCCTTCCTATCTCCCTACCTCCCTTCCTCCCTAATCTACGCTATGCCTCCCCCTCACCCTGTCCTCCCACGCTCTAATAGGCAATATAGGCAATAGCAATCTTTTTTTTTCTCTCTTTTTTTTCTTTTTTTTTTGACAGATTTGTACTTCACGAGCCGATCGCTTTTGAATACGAATGGAATAAGCCTCGTTTTTTATTGGCCATTGTAGGTTGGTAATAATGAAGGGCATGTCACCAGCACGTGTACCGTAGTAAATGTCGGTATGTCCTTTTTTTTATCTGGTAACAATGTAGGTCAGGTCAGTCAGCCAGCGAGCCTTCATATAGGATTGAAATATGTTGTTTTGTTTTGTTGTTGTTAGCCTTGAGTCGTTTTAATGACCAATACAGCATGATGATTTGAGGACAGTCATCTAGTCAGTTCACAGTGCTAAGTTGTATTGAATAAATGAAGTAATGAATGAATTTGATCCGCATTAATGTTTTCGATAATGGAATGTAATAATAGCAACAATAGTATGAGATGGTAACAACGGTAATAGTAATAGTAACAGTAGTAATAGCAGTAGTAATAGCCATAATTGTATAGTATTTTTTTTTTTACAACAAAGGAGACAGCTCAAGGGCACAAAAAAAGGAAACAATAATGAAAAAAAAGCCCGTTGCTCGCTGCTCCTTAATATGTTAAAGTCAGTGTACGGTCTTTGGGTATATTCTAGTAGTTGTATTCTAGTTTGAGGTTTTTTTTTTCAGGGGGTTTACATCAAAGAATGCGGCTCAAGGGCAACAAAAAGAGTATAAAAAAAAGCCCGCTACTCGCCGCTCCCATAAAAGTAAAAAGCAAAGAGTATCCAAAAAAGAGGTCAACTTCGGAGAGAGTTTGATTTTCCAGTTTATAGTTTATAGTTTAGTTTATCCTTAGTTTAGCTTTTTTACAGTTTTAGGTTTTAAGATTTTAGTTTCGGAGTCGATGGTAATAAGTGATCTTTTAGTAAGGGAGGAAGCGCTTGGTGAACTCTCATTTCCCTTATTGTAAAAAAAACGTAAATATCTAAAGAGGTCAGTTTCGGAGAGAGTTTGATTTTCCAGTTTATAGTTTTTAGTTTAGTTTATCCTTAGTTTTAAGATTTTAGTTTCGGAGTCGATGGTAACAAGTGATCTTTTAGTAAGGGAGGAAGCGCTTGGTGATCTCCCATCTCTCTCACTGTAAAAAACGTAAACATATAAATAACTGAACAAACAAATAAACAATTACATAAACAAATATACTCTTCCTTCAGCCATTCTCGCCTTGACTCCAATTCGCCGAAGGAAAAATATATATAAGTCTGGCTTTAAAAATTCCGGTTCATAAGTCGAAGTCAATCTCTAGAAAATGTTATATTCATTTCATTCGATGAGTGGAGTTTCCCCGACAACCTAAGACCTTTTTTATTTTTTTTAGTATCTCTCTCTCTCTCTCTCTCTCTCTCTCTCTCTCTCTCTCTCTTCATGGTAAAGTGAGGAAGGGAAGGACGAGGGAGGAGGAATGGGAGGGCGAGGGAGAGAGGGAAAGAAAGAGGGGGGAGAGAGGGAGAGAGAAAGGGGAGGAAAAAGGGGGAGAGAAGAGAGGGAGGGAAGGAAAGGGGGAGTAAGGACATTGTGAATCATTAGGTGAGAATGCATATTGAGAGAGCGAGAGAGAGAGAGAGAGAGAGAGAGAGAGAGAGAGAGAGAGAGAGAGAGAGAGAGAGAGAGAGAGAGAGAGAGAGAGTCGTCCTTCTAGAGTGACGTTTTCAGGGTCTCTCTCTCTCTCTCTTTATTGAATGTCAAGGCTTTAATATTCTCCTTTTCCTTCCTTCCTCTCTCTCTCTCTCTCTCTCTCTCTCTCTCTCTCTCTCTCGTTAACAAGGTGAAGATGATATATGATTTCACCTCTAAACTTTTCCTTTTAACAAGCTCCTCCTCCTCCTCCTCCTCCTCCTCCTCCTCCTCTTCTTCTTCATCTTCTTTACCCTACTCCTCATCTTCTCTCATTTTCTTTCCACTCTGCCTTCCCGTTTTCTTTTCCTTTCTCCTCCTCCTCCTCCTCCTCCTCCTCCTCCTCCTCCTCCTTTCATCTTCTCATTGTCATTGCGTTCCATGTCTCCTCCTTCTCTTTATTAGGTTTTTTCTTCTGCTTTCTCGATCATGTGTTGCGATCTCTTTCTTTATTGTCTTCTTTCTTGTTCTCCTTCAGACATATATTGCTTTCTTCCTCCTCCTCCTCCTTTCTCTGTCCTTCAAAGCTGACCGACTCTCCTCCTCCTCCTCCTCCTCCTCCTCCTCTTCTTCTTCTTCTCCCTCCTCCTCCTGCTTCTCTCACTCGAAATCCTCACTATCTTAAAGGAATCGAACCCTTAATGAGTGTTTCCTAATATTCACGATTCACTTTTTGGGGGGGTTGGGTAAAGGTCATGGTCTCTTTTTTTTTACGACCTAAACTACTACTACTACTACTACTACTACTACTACTACTACTACTACTACCATCACTACTATTACCACTTACCACTACTTTAACGACTTTTACTCCTACTTTTAATACTTTTCCCTTTGTCGTGGGCTCGCATCGACGAATGATTTTTTTTTTTTCGACCTAACGACTTGCGTCACACAATATTACGTATTTCTTGGGCGTCAAGCGAAGATCGGGAGAATATTTTTGATTATCATTAGAAGGAGAAGGAGGAGGAGGAGGAGGAGGAGGAGGACGGTGAGGTGATATTTTTGATTATCATTAGAAGGAGAAGGAGGAGGAGGAGGAGGAGGAGGACGGTGAGGTGATATTTTTGATTATCATTAGAAGGAGAAGGAGGAGGAGGAGGAGGAGGAGGAGGACGGTGAGGTGATATTTTTGATTATCATTAGAAGGAGAAGGAGGAGGAGGAGGAGGAGGAGGAGGACGGTGAGGTAATATTTTTTCGTATATTCGCACCTTTGAATAATGATAATGGAAATAAGAGGAAATAGAAGAAGAAGAAGAAGATGACGTTTGGTGAGTGTTAAAATATGCTTAATAGGTTAGATTAGATTAGATTAAGTTAGGTTAGGTAAGGTTAGATTAGGTTAGGTTAGGTTAGGTTAGGTTAGGTTAGGTTTTGATGGATAGAGACGTAGTTAGACATACAGATAGATACATAGATAGACAGATAGATGTAGAGATAAAGAAATAGACAGGTACACGTAAAGATAAAGAAAAACATTTGATAGATAGACATAGAAATAGGTACACAGATAGATAAGTAGGTGGAAATATACGTTGATATAGATAGAGAGATAAAAGGATATAGATGTAGAAATAAAGAGAAAAATAGATACAAATGCAGATAAAAAAAAACACGAGGGCAAAAGAGGAAACAAGTAAGAGGAGAAGCTTTCAATTTGGGAAGAAAATTTGATGGAGAGGAAAGAGAATTCGAGTCAGCAAAAAAAAAAAAAAAAAAAAAGAATCTCGCATACACATAAAAGTTAAAAGAAGAAAGTTATTATGAAACGAAAAATAAGTAAAAATAAAATAAAGGAAAAGGATGAGGAGAGAACAGGGAAAGAGGAGGAAAGAGGAGGAGAAAAAGATAGATAATTGATGTTGAATAAATAGATATAGATAACGACAGGACGATAGAGATGTATATACAGAGAACCATTGATAGACAGACAGAAAAAGGTATGTAGGTAGATAGGTAAAGGAAGATAATTGAAGTTGAATAAGTAGATACAGGTAACGATAGAACGATAGAGATGTAGAAAGAGAGAAAAAGAAGGGGATAGAGATATAGACTGAGAAAGAAGGGGACAGAGATAAAGACAGAAAGAAAGGGACAGATATATAGATTGACGAATAGATACAGATACATGAATAGATAAATACCACCCTGTTAGCAACCGCATTCAAAGGCACCACCTCTACCCATACACCTGCGCCTCCCACACCTGTGAAAGGCGATGATATGATTACCATTCCTTTCTCCGGCTGTCAGTTTCCCCGGAGGCTGAGCGGGAAAGGGAAGGCTATTCAATGCTCCCTTTTTGATCATCCTTTTCCTCAACCTATATCCCCTTCATCCATGTCTCTGTCTGTCTTGAGTTAGCGTTCCTCTTCTTCCTCTTCTTCTTCCTCCTCCTCCTCTTCCTCCTCTTCTCGCCCGTCTGACACCCTGCAAGGTATACACCATAATAGATTCAAGAAATGGAATGTGATTTTCATGAAGAGATTTCGTGATAGCAGAAGTGGTTGTAGTAAAAGCAGTAGTAGTAGTAGTAGCAGTAGTAGTAGCAGTAGTAGTAGTAGCAATTATCGTTGTTATAGAAGGACGAGAAGAAGGAGAAGGAGGAAAAGGAAGGAGAAGAAAGAGAAGTGAGAGAAGGAAAAAAACAAGAGGAGGAGGAAGAACAAAAAAAAAGACAAACTGGAAAAAAGCTGGAAAAAAGTATTAACAGGAGGAAGCGGAGGAGGAAGAGGAGGAGGAGGAGGAGGTGGCTAAGTGGCTGCCAAGGGAAAGCTGCAGATCAGGTGTCACGTTCGAATCATGTCTCTGTGTGTGTGTGTGTGTGTGTGTGTGTGTGTGTGTGTGTGTGTGTGTGTGTACCCGGTGCTCCGTGACATAACATTTATTCTTCTTTATTTACGTCACTTAGAAGAAACGAGTAAGTGGAGGAGGAGGAGGAGGTTGAGGAAGGGTGGGACGAGGAAGATGATTACTAAAAGTTGAAAGAGAGGATGAGGAGGAGGAAGAATAAGAAGAGAAGAAGAAGGAGGAAGAGGAAGAGGAGGAGGAGGAGGAGGAGGAGGAGGAGGTTGAGGAAGGGTGGGACAAGGAAGATGATTAGTAAAAGTTGAAAGGGAGGAGGAGGAGGAAGAATAAGAAGAGGAGGAGGAGGAGGAGGAAATATATTCCCTTCCTTTAAAAGAGAGAGAGAGAGAGAGAGAGAGAGAGAGAGAGAGAGAGAGAGAGAGAGAGAGAGAGAGAGAGAGAGAGAGAGAGAGAGAGAGAGAGAGAGAGAGAGAGAGAGAGAGAGAGAGAGAGAGAGAGAGAGAGAGAGAGACTGACCCCCAAACCAAGCCATCCACCACTGCAACAAACTCCCCAAAAACAACAACAAAAACAACAACAACACTCCCCCCCCCCCACCTCCCCCTCCCCAATTACAATATTACGATCCAAGTGCTTTCAAATACGGTTTCTGAGCACATTGGCAAAACATCATCATCGTAGAGTGAGCGTAGAAGAGCTGTTCAGAGATTCATAGCGGAGTCTTGTTAAGTTAAAAGTCTCGTTCGTCGGCCAACCAGCAAGCAATCTGAAGGGTAAATTACGACTCTCTCTCTGCCGTTTGTTTGTTTTTCGAAAAGGTAAACACACACGTGATTAGCATTTTAATTAGCAAGGTAAGGATCGTTTCAATTAGATTACCTGGGATTGATATGAGAGAGAGAGAGAGAGAGAGAGAGAGAGAGAGAGAGAGAGAGAGAGAGAGAGAGAGAGAGAGAGAGAGAGAGAGAGAGAGAGAGAGAGAGAGAGAGAGAGAGAGAGAGAATGAAAGTGAGAGTATGAGTGGGGAGAGAGAGAGAGAGAGAGAGAGAGAGAGAGAGAGAGAGAGAGAGAGAGAGAGAGAGAGAGAGAGAGAGAGAGAGAGAGAGAGAGAGAGAGAGAGAGAGAGAGAGAGAGAGAGAGAGAGAGAGAGAGAGAGAGAGAGAGAGAGAGAGAGAGAGAGAAGGCTCAAGGCCAAGATCACTTGCTAGCAACCGAAAAGAAAGAAAAAAGATGAAATAAAAATGAGATGATAAAATAAGAAAGAAGAAGAATAGAAGAAGAAGAAGAAGAAGAAGAAGAAGAAGAAGAAGAAGAAGAAGAAGAGAAATACCGTTAAGAAATAGACATGAAAGAACAACAAAAACAACAACAATGATAACAATAATGATAATAATAATAATAATAATAATAATAATAATAATAATAATAATAATAATAATAATAATAATAATAATAATAATAATAATAATAATAATAATAATAATAATAATAATAAAACGTCACCTTATTTCCTATTATAAAATCTCAACTTTCGCGTGAGAAAATATTTTAAAATCTCTCTCTCTCTCAAGCCTCTCGACCCTTCAACCTTCTTCTGCTCGTCCATTTATGCTTCCTTATCTTATCTTTCCATTATTTATATTTCCTTATCCATCTTCCTCCCTCCCTTCCTTCCCTCCCCCCTTTCCTCCCTCCCTTCCTTCCCTCCGTCCTTCCTTCCCTTCCTTCTCTCCCTCCTTCCCTCCCTCCCTTCATCTCCATCCCAGTGGGTGAGTGCATGAGAGAGAGAGAGAGAGAGAGAGAGAGAGAGAGAGAGAGAGAGAGAGAGAGAGAGAGAGAGAGAGAGAGAGAGAGAGATGAGGACATTGTTTTAGAGTAGTTCAGTGTGGGTGTGTGGGTGTGTGTGTGTGTGTGGGTGTGGGTGTGGGTGTGTGTGTGTGTGTGTGTAATAATGAAAGATTAAGTGATACAGTGACACAGAGAACTGGAAGAGGAGGAGGAGGAGGAGGAGGAAGAGAAGGAGGAGGAGGAAGAGGAGGAAGAGGAGGAGGATAAAATGGCAGTTGTCAGGCCGAAATCAACATGAGGCGAACACGTGACTGATATCGTATGTGTGTGTGTGTGTGCGTGTGTGTGTGTGTGTGTGTGTGTGTGTGTGTGTGTGTGTGTGTGTGTGTGTGTGTGTGGGGGAGAGAGAGAGAGAGAGAGAGAGAGAGAGAGAGAGAGAGAGAGAGAGAGAGAGAGAGAGAGAGACCAGAAGCCAAAAAAAAAAAAGCATTCCAAACAAAAACAAAAAAACACGTAAAAAAAAACCAGGTGGAAAACAAAAAACGAGCCAGATAATTGTTTCGGCGACTTTCCTTCCTCGTTTTAATTAGGCGAAAGAAAAAAAAACAGCAAGGAAAAAAAATAACCCGAATAGAAGTTTGTTAACCCAGAACACTTTTTATAAGGCTTCGTTTTTTTTTTTTTTTTTTGTCGGTGTAGGTAATGTGGGGGAAGGGAAGGTGTGTGTGTGTGTGTGTGTGTGTGTGTGTGTGTGTGTGTGTGTGTGTGTGTGTGTGTGTGTGTGTGTGTGTGTGTGTGTGTGTGTGTGTGTGTGTGAGATTCAGTTTTTTTTTGGGTCGGGAAATTAAAATATTGTCATAGTTTTTTTCTTCTTTTTTCATAACTTTCATCACTATCCTCCTCCTCCTCCTCCTCCTCCTCCTCGTCATCATCATTATTATCATCATCATCATCATCATCATCATCATCAACAACAACAGGAACAACAAGTCACGCTTACGAAATATCTCTCTCCTCCTTCCCCTCCTCCTCCTCCTGCTCTTCCTCTTCCTCCTCCTCCATCTCCTCCTCTTCCTCCTCCTCCTCCATCACTACCAAACGCTTCGAGCTGGAGAAGGAGGAAAAAGCGTGTGAAAAAACAACAGAGAAGACACTTACAAGACCGATGACCTGATGACCGACTCTTGAAGGGGAAGAGAAGGAGTGAAGGGGGTAGACTTAAGGGCTAATAACCTAACCTGTTGGAGAAGTGGACCTGGAACTTACGCGCTGTACCTGGTGACCTTACGTACACCTGTGGATCTAATTGAGTTACCTGGGGAAATAATGTAGGTGTGTATGGGTTCCGCTGTACCTGGTAGCTGTGTATCTGTGAGTTATACCTAGTGAAAGTATGTAACTATGTATCTTGTACCCGGTTAATTATGTACCTGTGGAGTTAAATGAATACCTGTAGAGAGAAGGAAGATGTGTATGGGTCTTGCTGTACCTGTGTTTACCTGTGTGTGTACCTGTGTGTTTGACTGAATACCTGTAGGAATAATGTTGCTGTGTATTTCTCCTTGTACCTGGTAACCTGTGTGAACCTATGGAGTTAATTGAAAACATGGTGAAAGAATGAAGCTGTGTATCCCTTCTTGCATATTAAAGGGGGATAGAGATGATGACGATTGATGAGAGGAAGGAAGAGGGAGAGAAGAATGGAGAGAGGGGAGTTAAAGTGATGAAAGAAAGAGAGAGAGAGAGAGAGAGAGAGAGAGAGAGAGAGAGAGAGAGAGAGAGAGAGAGAGAGAGAGAGAGAGAGAGAGAGAGAGAGAGAGAGAGAGAGAGAGAGAGAGAGAGAGAGAGAGAGAGAGAGAAAAAAAACTCATGCATCTGGCTTAGCATTCTCTCCACGTTACCTGATGACTTGAGCACCTGGCAGCAAAAAACGTGAATCTGCTTACATCAGCACAAAACTTCAAAACCAGAAGAAAAAAACAATAACAGATAAAAAAAAACATAGGCCAAGGGTATTCGATCATCAGAGAGCGTGCCTTTGACAACCACTTGAAAGAGACACACAATCAGTCAGTCCTTTTCTGCCCACCTAAGCAGAACACACGACGTAAGAAAAGGTCACACAGATATCACCTAGCAACATAACCAGCCTGATGGGAGGTCTCTGGAGTGTGTGGAGGCGTTCCCTTTTTCTAGTGATATCGTCTGTGCCGGAGGTTGAGTACATGATGGTTTTGTTGACGTGGTTTGAGACGGTAACATGATATGGTTCGAGGGATTTAATTAAGGAAGCTTCTACGTGAATTGATGTTGAGAGGTCTTTCTTTCTAACTAGGGAGAAAATTCCAGAAAAATAACGAAAAGGAAACTCTCTTTCTCTATCTATTTACCTATCTATCTGTCCACCTATCTATCTATCTATCTATCTATCTACCTATCTATCTTTCTTTCTTTCTATCTCACAAACAAGCTCTTTTAGGAAGGGTACAGGGCGACAATCGCTAGTCTAGTTCGTGATCAGACCCTCGCGAATAGACACACTCACACACTCACACACACACACTACCGCCAGCAACAAGCCTCCCATATGCCTGCCCGTCCGTCAAGCTTTTTAATCTGTACGCTGGTTCACCTGTCCGCTCTACCCACGTTCATATGTCCTTATCCTTCGCTGTGTACAGAGTCGAAAGCGTTATCAGACACACAGAGGACACACTGTACATCTGGCCGGCTGTTACGCGTACATCATGTGACGAGAGTGCGTTATCTCCACACACACACACACACACACACACACACACACACACACACACACACACACACACTCGCACACTAGACCAACCGGAGCCTTACGACCACGTGCACACGACGACACTCTGTCTATTGTTGGCCCACACGGCATGACCTTCAAACCCAAGAAGTATAATTGAAAGGGAAATGATTACACGCTCTCTACTTTCCCTTATCTTGTTCGTTTTTAAAAGGTTGAAGGGGGGAAGGGGGGAGGGGTAAGAGGTCTTGGGTGGGGTGTGGTCAGTCGTAGCACAAACACGGAGCAACTGGTCACCATGAGAACAAAATCCACGCATTGCCTCACGAAATTGACAGCATGACCTTAGCTCTCAAATCTGAACACTCCACTTGCTTGACGCTTGAATGAAACAAATACCCACAAATAAAACAAGAGCACTAATGGTATCTATGAACCCTTCACACACACACACACACACACACACACACACACAGCGTAAACTGCCCCCGAGGGTGTAATGAAAAGCGCGCTGTCGTCAACAATATTATGTTTTTGTGTGGTGTAGAGAGAGAGAGAGAGAGAGAGAGAGAGAGAGAGAGAGAGAGAGAGAGAGAGAGAGAGGGGGGGGGGGGGGGTGCTTTCTCTCACGTCGTCCGAGGAATCTAGTTACAAGTCCCCAGACCGAATGAAGTGATTACCATAATGCACGTTAATGTTACTAATACGTACGTAGCCGTGACACCAACAGCAGAAGGAGGACGAGGACAAAGCGGGCGAGGACGAGGTCGGCTAGGACTTCCCAATATTGCCTTCCCCTAATGAGAGCTTGATAACTCCCGTAATTAAACAGGTATTTGTCTCTAATTTCAGGAATTCGCCATAACTAATTTTCATTCCTACTCCTCTCTGTTCTCCCTTTCTCATACTTCAACTCACCAAGATTTGTGTTACTTCCATCTGATCTCTCTCTATATATATCTCCAACTATCTACCTCTCTATCTATCTCTCTATCTATCTCTATCTATCTATCTATCTCACACACAAAAGCTCTGTCTGGGAGGGTATACTGGCTGGCAATCACGGGTCCAGCACGTGATAAGACCTAGGCAGGGGCGGATACAGGGGGGGCGGGCCCAGGGGGCCCGGGCCCCCAAAAAAATATCCGCCCCCCCCAGAAAATCTCGAGTGTATGCGGATAGTGGGTACAGAGCTGACTCGCTTATAATGTGCTGCAACTATAATACGGAATGTGTCATCGGCTGTAGGCATATGCAGGCGTGGATACAGGGGTGGGGAGCCAGATGGCCCGGGCCCCCCCAAAAAATATTAGGATAACTAAAATATTTGAAATATCCATGAATTGAGGAAACATAAAATATATTTAAGATACCCCTAAAAAACTAGAGAGCTGGGGAGCGAAGCCGGCCACCGTTAGATAGCTCTGGACGTTGTCCTCCAAACTTTAAAAAATTCCTCCTCTATAGGTTCCTTGGGCTTTACTATGCGGAGTTGGATGGGATGCGCAGGCAAGATTTAAAAATTTTCAGTGTCTGATGTAATTTTTCACTCTCCTGCAGGGCCAGGGCATATATATATATATATATATATATATATATATATATATATATATATATATATATATATATATATATATATATATATATATATACACAAGAAAAAAATAGTTTGTCACATATACGATGATTGCTCGGGAGCTGCGGATTTTAAGCAAAGAACCGCCATCACTATCCATTGGCCTTCACTGTTTTGAGGCTGTCGCTAACTTATGAAATTTTACCATCGGGCCCCCAAATTGATTTTCTGGACCCGCCCCTGGACCCAGGTGAAAGGACACACTGTCACACACACGTACACGCACTGCCAGCTCCATGCCTCCCATACGCTTGTTATTCCAGCGTTAGTTCATTAGAGACGCATCGTTGCCTGGGTGATATTCATGTTAGCGAGTGTAACGTAATACAGAAAACTGATTCGTCGAGAGAGAGAGAGAGAGAGAGAGAGAGAGAGAGAGAGAGAGAGAGAGAGGACATTTAATATATCAATACACTGCAGGCGGTATACGCTGTTGCTGCGCGTGGCCTCGGCGCTCATCTCCATCGCATGGGCCCTTGAGCCGCTGTTCACGTAACAACAGTATAAGAATAAGAATGCAGGGCCGTCCCCGGGGGGGGGGTCGAACGACCCCCAGGCCCATCTGCTAAAAGGTCCACTTTTTGGGAAAGTCAAAACGAAAAAATGGGACGAAAAGTCCCAGTTTTTCGTCTTGACAGCGTGAAAATTAGCCCCCCAATTTTTTTTTTTTTTTTTTTTTTTTTTTTTCAAAAAACCCGAAGCCCAGCTAATTGGGCTCGCTTCGCTTTGCCCCACGGCCCTCTTCAAGTGACTACATAGGCCCACATTTAGTGGAAAAACACCCCCCTCATACACACACACACACAAACACTTTTACAGCTGGGTACGCCCCTGTAATGAATGAGTTGTGACGGGTCTTCTACATTCTACGCCATGATCACCTCGCCGCTCGACCACTCTCGCCGCGCCGCGCCGCCTCCCTCACTCTCGCCGCGCCGGACAGACGTAAACAAGCACCCGAGGAGGGCAGGAGGACGGTCATTTCTTTCCGCCAGCACACGACCCACAGCCCCAACAGCCATGCAGGTAATATGCTGACCGTCTCCCCAGCACAGTAACCTTCCCGAGTGGTCCATGGGAGTATAGATAAAGTGTATGAGGATAATTATGTTCCCCCGTGAAGCAGGCTAACGGGGTGGGCTGTTGATGTTTTCTCTCTTCAGTAATTGCAATCACCTAACTACCAATTAAAATGCACAAACATAGCACGAATATTATGTAATGTGGTGGGTGTAAGAGAGGTGTGGGTTGGGGGTGCCCTGCTGCATTATCGGCAATTGGGTGTAATTCTGAAGTTTTGCCCTTGTGTTAGGTTAGCTACCTCCACGGACAGCCTTTTTTTTTTTTTTTTTTTTTTTTTTTCTTTTTTTTTTTTACAACAAAGGAGACGGCTCAAGGGCAACAAAAAGTGTAGAAATAAAGAGACAATTTACAGTTTCGCCCAACCAACGATTTTCTTGCGTGGTTCATGTTTTTCTGGTGATAGATGTAGTGAATTGCATGATTTTTGTACCTCATTTCCGTCGCAAATGCAAACCGGCAGTAGTTTTTGAGGTATGGAAAAAAGGAAAGGGGGATCAATAGTAATGGCCCATGGTATCTGATTGATTAAAAAAAAACATGCCAAAACTTTGTGGAAAAAAACTAGATCTTATACCAGAGCAAAAATAGGTGCTTTCTGTAACTTTACCACACACTCAACCAGCTACCATCTCTTTTTCCCTTATATGTAAAATAATAAATAGCTGTTTTGGCTACGGTTCTATTTATATTAGATTCATTTCTGCCTTGTACCTATAAACTAGCGGACGCAGTGAGCAGATGAGTAAAACTGTTCCCCGCCTAACATGCAGCTCTTCCATCCATCTCAGAGGGAGGAGCGGTTGATGGACGCCACGCTGGATGCGATCCTCCAGCGGGTGGTGGACATCAAGGGGTCGCTGCAGGAGTTGATGGTCAAGACAGAGCGGGAGGGGGAGCAGGGAGACTGGCCCTCCTATCTCAACTCTTTCTCTGTAATCTCAGCACAGGTAACAATTCATTATTTGGAGAGGATATCAGTTTGCAGTAAGGGCCCTGAAAATTCCCAGAAAGTTTCAATTTTTCCGGAAACTCTTCCACTCTTTGCAGCCCTAGAGTAAAGTAATTGACTTTCAACAAATAAAGTAACCTAATTCAATGATACAACCAGAGGCTTAGTGAATTTTGCTAATTTATGAAACTAATAGTGTCTGACCTTTCCTCTAACAGATTTACACCCTCATGAAGCTGCTTAAGAATGAGAAGACGCCAATCTTACGTAACTATCTCACACTTCCCCTCCAACTCAATGCTGAGTCGGATGAAAAACTGTTGGTGGCCACCGAGGGCCGCGTCCCATCCTTCAGCCACGACTTTGTCCCCAACATGCTGAGAACCAAGCCTGAGCCGGACGTGGAACAGAAGCACCAAGCCCTGGAGACCAAGATGACGCAGATCAACAGTGACACAGCGCAGGTGGGTAAGGTAAAACAACGAGACATGCTGACCACTATGCTATGGTAGAAAGTAGAGAGAGGAATGAAGTTTTGTTTCTGTATGGCTTTCTAAACTTGTTTCCATTATAATGACTCATATTTTGTGCTCTACTATGATCTCTTTGCCTATCTCAAAAAATAGTTGCTAGTTAGTGGTTGCATGATCTGTTTTTGCTCCTAACTCTTAAAAGCATGGCTAATTGAGACAGTAAGTCTTAGCTATTCTAGAGTTTCTTATTTCATCAAACTTGACCCTAAACTTTTGTCCCCCAGAAACAAATCAACATCCACAACAAGGTAGTGAAGCACGTGATGGACTTGGTCAACACGGCAAGAGAGGAGTGGGAGACGGAGACAGCCGCACGCACCAGCCAGCCCCAGACATGCTCCCTCAATGAGACGCAGGCCCTGGTGGCAGCCCTAGGCACCGGCAAGGGCTTCAAGATGCGGGCGCAGCCTCCAGGTCCCTCGCCCACCATTCAGCAGCCTCCACCACAAAGTAAGAACCCTTCTGGTGCTGGGATTTCAGTTACCCGAGCTTTGTTTTATATGTTTTTTTACTTTATGCCATGATCTTAGCTGATTTCTCATATTTAACCCTTGATATTGCTTCTGAGAGAGGTCCAGGTATTATTGGCAGCATCAAACGTTAACACAGGTCCATATTGATTGTTTATTTGAGTTGGAGTTGCCCTTAAGATGCTTCTGTTACTGTAAAAACAAAATATCTATACAAAAATGGTTGAACTGTGGCAAAAAGGGGACCATGGTTTTTAGGTACATAGTATACAACCATTGGTGTTATAGCTCACTAGATGTTTATGTCGTCCCATCCTGATGCTCTAACTTATGATGGACCTTTGTGTGTTTCAGTCACCACAACAAGCAAGGCCCCGAGTGCTGTCAAGACCAACATCAAGGCGGCCTCTGCCATCCACCCCTACGGCAGGTGAACAATGCCTCTGTGCTGGCCCACTTCCTTCCACCACCACACTGGCATCATACTACTGGCCTGGCTGGCAGATGCTTACTTGATTTATAAATGGTTGTCAGTGTGTGAGAGAGAGAGAGAGAGAGAGAGAGAGAGAATTATTCCCATAGTAAAGATCTGGATATGTATTGTAGCAACGTCTTTAATATAATATGCAAAAAATAACCTACACATTTGGGATTTTTTTCTCGGCCTTCGTTTCATATATTGTCTAAGCTAGAACTGATTGTCAAGGGGTGTAACAAACCAGATTACCAAAAGCTGTGGTATAGTTAGTTTCTAGAGTAAAACCAACATGCACTGAGCTTAATAAAGGGGCTGAGCACATGGTTGGTCAGTGTGGCATAGGTTCATGGTTTTAGTGCATCCCATCTCCCTTTGCCAGTTCTATACAGTGAAAGATTACAAAGGACGGCTCATGACTTTGTGACGCCATGACCGCACACCTAATTAACCAATCATTCGTGTTAGTGACTTGGTAGTGGGTGACATTAGTTGACTGGTTACTGTCTCACCACTTCAAATAGGGGGTTGAATAAGCCTTAGACAGGGAAGCCACTCGCTATCACAGGGCTACAATAAGAGTTTTGTAACCACTTTGTGAGGATGATTCCTGAGCCCAAACTGGTTGGCTCAATTAAAGTTTTAAGACCATTGATGTTTACGACCTGAGATCAATGTTGGCAACCATTAGCGAGCCTTGACACTGCATTGATCATAGTGCATCAGTACATCCTCAATAAACCCATCACATTAAGGTTTTCAGCTTGAATTAAAGTTGTGCATATGAGCTTGTTATCACGCCCTATACGCAGCTCTAAGCCTTCCCAACACTTGAACATAAGAAGACCGCAGTTCACTAAGACTCCAAGATCGCTCTCACATCTAGACATGCTTATGGGAGTGTCATTTAAAGAGTAACTATGTGAGGGGTTATTCCTGACTACAAGCAAAATACTACACTTCCTGACACTGAACTCCATCCACCACTTTTCCACCCAATATGCTACTTTCCTGCCTAATAGTCCTTCCTCCACCCTGCCCTGAGAATACTACACTTCCTAACACTGAACTCCATCCACCACTTTTCCATCCAATATGCTACTTTCCTGCCTAATAGTCCTTCCTCCACCCTGCCCTGAGAATACTACACTTCCTAACACTGAACTCCATCCACCACTTTTCCATCCAATATGCTACTTTCCTGCCTAATAGTCCTTCCTCCACCCTGCCCTGAGAATACTACACTTCCTAACACTGAACTCCATCCACCACTTTTCCATCCAATATGCTACTTTCCTGCCTAATAGTCCTTCCCCCACCCTGCCCTGAGAATACTACACTTCCTAACACTGAACTCCATCCACCACTTTTCCATCCAATATGCTACTTCCCTGCCTAATAGTCCTTCCTCCACCCTATCCTGAGAATACTACACTTCCTAACACTGAACTCTTCTGCCACTTTTCCACCCAATATGCTACTTCCCTGCCTAATAGTCTTTCCTCCACCCTATCCTGAGAATACTACACTTCCTAACACTGAACTGCATCCACCACTTTTCCACCCAATATGCTACTTTCCTGCCTAATAGTCCTTCCCCCACCCTGCCCTGAGGATTCTACACTTCCCAACACTGAACTCCATCTGCCACTTTTCCACCCAATATGCTACTTTCCTGCCTAATAGTCTTTCCTCCACCCTATCCTGAGAATACTACACTTCCTAACACTGAACTCCATCTGCCACTTTTCTACCCAATATGCTACTTCCCTGCCTAATAGTCTTTCCTCCACCCTATCCTGAGAATACTACACTTCCTAACACTGAACTACATCTGCCACTTTTCCACCCAATATGCTACTTTCCTGCCTAATAGTCTTTCCTCCACCCTATCCTGAGAATACTACACTTCCTAACACTGAACTACATCTGCCACTTTTCTACCCAATATGCTACTTCCCCGCCCTTCCCTGAGATCAATGGCACCGGTAACTATCAGAGTCTCAGCGCCCCCCCCATTGATCGAGGTGCCGCAGTACACACTCCCACATTCATGGCAAAGGGAGATAATCATGGCGTCACTTATGTCATGAATACGGTAGAGGCTGCGGGGGTTCCGTTTTGTCATGCTCGCTCATCACTGTGGAAGCTTCAAGTGACCGGTGGCAATTTCTCTTTCCCTATATGGCACTTTGCATGTTACCATTTGGAAATGATGCTACCCCAGGATACGTCTTTGGTGACAAGCATAGCAAGTCTCATTATTCCTATTAGTGGTTGGCCTCAGCTCTCTCTGCCTTGTTGATGTCCCTTGAAGCACACACACATTATGCACATACCCCAAGCAAAGTTCCTACCACGCAGACGACTACCCTGTCATTAAACTAAACTATCACGGGCTTCAGAGTTTCAGGTTAGGTCAGCCATGGCCCAGTGGAGTTAAATTAAAATGGACTATAGTTCCAGTTTTTTATTTTGCTTCATCCAAAGACCAAAGTGACCTAAAGATTCCCATTTAGCTCCTGCATAGTGCCCTTTCTTCCTGTTTCTTTTCTTCTTCCTCCTCATTGAACATTCTTATTTTCTCTTATGGGGTTGGACAGGCTATGAGTCTCTCCCTTTCTTGACAATCATATGCACAGTGCCCTTTTTTCTTTCTCTTTCTTAATCATTCAACATCCTTATTTTCCCTTATGGTCTTTCTTCTTTCTCTTTCCTCCTCGTTTAACATCCTTATTTTCCCTTATGGGTTTGGACAAGATAAGAATCTCTCCCAATCTTGACGTTCATATGCACAGTGCCCTTTCTTACACCAAACGAAATACATGTTAAGGAGACAACACATCAGCTCAGATCCTTCCGTCTCCCATTCCCCTTCTCGCGTGTAGCCGTGCCTGAATACACGCCGCCCTATTGACTGCCTGGAGGCGCTGACTAACTCCCTGCTCGCATATTTAAGGCCATTTATCAGGAGGGAGTTGCTTCTAATTTGGATAAAGGGGAAGATGGATTTACGTCGGCGAGATTAAGGATACTAGTGTGGGGAGAATGACGCTGCAAAATGCTACTACCACTACTACTACTACTACTACTACTACCTACTGATGAATGACTTGGCGCCTCGGGTCACCTGCTGGAAGGTCACGTGCATCACTAATTGTCCAGATAAATAATTAGCACACCTTGATGGAGGCTGAACGAATCTATCTATCTCTCTATCCATGTATAACTCTTTCTGTCCCTTAAAAGCAAACCAGGTAGCCTATCTTTTTTTTTATCGTATAAGTAGAAACATTGATTATACGAACCACATTTTCTTTTTTTCTTATTTATGTATCTAATGCGGTCCCGCTATCCAGTACTACGTTAGGCGTGTGTTTTAAAGAGATACACGGACGCCAAGAGAGAGAGAATTAACATGAAAACACAAATGAAGAATGTTAAGAAGAAAGAAGAAAACCAGGAAAAGGAGGAGAAAGAGGAAGAGAAAACCCGAATGAAAAATGTTGAGAAGAACGAAAGAACAAAATGAGGAGAAAGAGGAAGAGAAAGTTCAAATGAAAAATGTTGAGAAGAACGAAAGAACAAAATGAGACGGAGAAAGAGGAAGAGAAAGCCCAAAAGAAAAATATTAACAAGAGAGAAAGGGAAGAAAACCAAGAGGAGGAGGAGGAGGAGGACTTAAGAGAAAACCCAAATGAAGAATATTGAGAAAAGAGAAAAAGAAGAAAACGAGGAGAAGGAGGAGGAGAAAGAGGAATTAAGAGAAAACCCAAATGAAAAATATTAACAAGAGAGAAAGGGAAGAAAACCAAGAGGAGGAGGAGGAGGAGACAGAGGAATTAAGAGAAAACCAAAATGAAAAATACTGAGAAAATAAAGAAAAAGAAGAAAACGAGGAGGAGAAAGAGAAAGAGGAAGAGTAGGAGGAGAGAGGAGCCAGCCAAGTGGTACGATACAGATACGCAATACACTTTCACGTCTGCAGTATTTATGGCAGAGCAGCGCAGCAATAATTTTCTCCTTCGCCTCTAGTCTTAGCCATAAATCCTTGGCCTTGCATCATCAGAATATTGACGCTACTCCTGCACCGAGGCCATTAAAACACGTATATGTTAATGGCCATCTGCATGCACTCCGCGAAAGAAAGAGAGAAAAAGAGAAGTGATTTGGGGACCCGCTGTACATAGGTATAGTAAAAAATGTATCTTGTATTCTTTTGTATGCTATTTTTCTAAGACAGTCGTGCAGATCTGGCCTTTTCAACACTCGCATCTGGGTTTTGAAAGGAACAACCACGAGGATTAAACAATTTTGGGACCCTGTGTAGAGAGATATGGTAAAAAAAAACTGTCTTGTATTCTCTTGTATGCTATTTTCCTTAGACAGTCATGCAGATCTGGCCTTTTCAACACTCGCTTTTGGGTTTGCAAAGGAACAGCCACAAGGATTAAACAATTTTGGGACCCAACCTAAGGAGATACAACCTTTTCAAATGGATGTACTAGGGCTCAGAGGTGTTAGAAAATACTAAGCTAGTGGGGCCCTTGAGATACCCAGCGCAATTAACCTACACAAAAAGATAGAAAAGCAGACTACTAGGACGTATTAATCATTGGCTATATAGTTAATTCACGTGCCAGACGATAATGAATAAAAGTCCTTCTTCCTTTGGCCACTATTCTTGTCTTCTGGTCTAAGTGGACTCGGCCATTAAGGAAAGATGCGTGACATGTTTCCTGAAGCCATTAAAGGAAGAAGGAGGAAGTGTTTCTTGAGGTATTCGCGGAAGGCTGTTGAGTCTCAGCTAATAATTCCACGCCGTTAGTTTCCAATCCCACACGTTATGGGTTTGGCGGAAAAGAAGGAGGAGGAGCATGTGGTGAGTATGTGCTTCAATCTTCCTCTTACACACACACACACACACACACACACACGCACACGGATTGGAATGGCCTGATCAACACTTTCGGTATATCATAAACATTACATATTCCTCGCTACATTACCTATACTCTTATGCAGCCGTAAGGAAAAGTATAATCAACATAATCAATGGTTTAACTTACCTATATTAATGAGAAGAACACCTGTATCCTCTCATTAATAACAGGATGATGATGATAATGAAATGACGGTATAAATAATGATAGGTACAACATTATCAACAAAATAAGAAAGGAAAAGGAGACGAGGAAGAGATGAAGGGGTGGATGAGTGAACGAGTGTGATAATGAAGAAATAATAGTGAAAATAATGATACTAACAACAATATCAACGAAAACAATAGGCAACGAAGAGAAGGAGGAAGAGAAGGCGTGAATGAGTAAGTAAGTGAGTGAGTAAGCGAGTCAGTGAGTGAGTGAGTAAGTGTGAGAATGACAAAACAAGTGAAAATAATGACAATAACAACAGTATCAAGAAAAAATTAACACGAGGAAGAGGAAAAGGAGGCGTGAATGAGTAAGCGAGTGAGTGAATGAGTGAGTGAGTGAGTGAATAAGTCTGAGCATGATAAAACAAGTGAAGATAATGACAATAACAACAGTATCAAGACAAAATTAACAAGAGGAAGAGGAAAAGGAGGAGTGAGTGAGTGAGTGAGTGAGTGAGTGAGTGAGTGAATAAGTCTGAGCATGATAAAACAAGTGAAGATAATGACAATAACAACAGTATCAAGACAAAATTAACACGAGGAAGAGGAAAAGGAGGCGTGAATGAGTGAGTGAGTGAGTGAGTGAATAAGTCTGAGAAAGATAAAACAAGTGAAAATAATGACAATAACAAGAGTATCAAGACAAAATTAACACGAGAAAGAGGAAAAGGAGGAGTGAATGAGTGAGTGAGTGAGTAGGTTAATCAACACTCACATGACGTCAGGCGGGTATAAAGGGCCGCGGGGGGCAGGCAGCGAGGGCAGTGTCTCCGGCGGCCTCTTCAGCGATGGTGGCAACGGTCTGGCTGCTCCGGTGTCTGAAGGTGGAGTAGGTTTGAAGAGTTAGTTAAGAGACATACCTAGGCCACATACATAAAGGTTGCCCCCCCTCTCTCCCGCTGCCTCCCTCCTTTAATAGCATGAATATTGAGTGAACCAGAGCTGACAAGGTGCTTTAGAGGAGAGAGAAAAAAGGAAATTAAGGGAGAGGAGGTGAGGGGAAGGGAGGAGAGGTGGAAAACGAAAGGTAAGGTAAGGTAAGGGATACAAATGAAAAAGAAAAGTAAAAAAATTGAGGGAGAAAAAAATTACATCCTAATCCTCCTCCTCCTCGCCTAGAATCCTTGTGAAGCCGTACCTCTTCTCTTATCCATAAATCCTTGGCGTTGCATCATCAGACTATTGACGCTGCCCCTGCACCAAGGCCATTAAAATACGTATATGTTAATGGCCGTCTTCTACATGCACTCCGCGAAAGAAAGACAAAGAACATAAGTAAAAGTCACCATTTATTTTCTTCACCAGCCTCGTCTTCCCTAATTACGTATACACATTACAAGGTGGATGTGAATATAGTATCTTTACACTCCACGGAGAGCATCCAGTTGAAGATAAAACTGAATTAGATCTTCGGAGAGACATCTTGATCTGTTTCTTATGTCTGATGAGTCGTGTTAGTATTAGTGTGATGATCGTGTGTGTCCGCAGGTTATGGTGGTGGTGGTGCCCGTATTTGCGGCGCAAGGGGACGGTGCGGCGGCTGCGGGCGTGGCGGGTCTTGTGCGGGCCATCACGAAGGAGGTCCTCAGCGACTGTCACCTGGCTGTCGTGGGCTACGGGCAGACGGTCATACAAGGCATCCTCAGGTAGGTAATGCATAGGTTCAAGGCCTAGTGAGACGGAGACGAGCACCGAGGTCACGTGCAGCTTAGTGTATGCCCCAAGATGGTCTCATACAAACAACGTAATATTCTCTGTTATACTAATCCATATTCTTAAACATTTCGAGGCCTACACACCCACAATTGATAAGGCTTTCGTAGAAGTTCTCGTGTTAGTATTTCCATGGGTAGTTATATGCGCCAGGTGATAGTTTGATAAGGCTTCTTCTGCAGGGGTCTGGACAGCGGCGCGACCCCCGTTCTGCCGCGCACCGTAGTTGACGTGGCGGAGAAGTGGCAGGGGCGTCACGGTCTGCTGAGGGGCGTGGTGCGGGGGGACGTGCGGGACGCTTGCAGGCTGTTGGTGGCGCAGGGAGCGGGCAGCGGCAAGGAGGAGGTGTTTCAGTGAGTGCGTGTATCTGTTCGTAGCCATGACCAGACGTGGGGTGAAGTGTATACTGAAGTGAGATGAAATTGCAAATGGTTAAGTGAATATTAATGGAATGGACGCTGGAGTTGAATCGCTAAAGTAATATGAAGTACACTTAAAACAGACAGAGAAAAGTGGAAAAAACGTTGAGGAATATGCGAGTCTGCAGTGGTTTAGTAATGGGTGATGATTCTGTTGATCTTAGTGTCTGTTACCCTGTCTGTTAGCTTGCCTGTCTACCTGTGTCTGTCTTTCCCTTGGCGGCTTTCCTGTAGCTAACGAAATACCTGAGTTTGGAATGGATTAATAATAGCTGATTCTGATGATCTTGAGTATGTTACCCTGTCTGTCTAGCTTGCCTGTCTGTCTGTCTTTCCTTTGGCGGTTTTCCTGTAGCTAACGAAATATCTGAGTTTGGAATGGATTAATAATAGCTGATTCTGATGATCTTGAGTCTGTTCCCCTGTCTGTCTAGTTTGCCTGTCTGTCTGTCTGGGTCTGTCTTTCCCTTGGCGGCCTTCCTGTAGCTAACGAAAATAACTGAGTCTGAAATTAATTAATAATAGCTGATTCTGATGATCTTGAGTATATTACCGTCTGTCTAGTTTGCCTGTCTGTCTGTCTGGGTCTGTCTATCCCTTACCCTTCCTGTACCTAACTTGCTTTCTACTCCGTCTTCCCTCTCTTCATCTGAGCTTATAACTATTCTCTACCTCACGTCTTTCACGGGCTATAATCTGAACTATTCACCCATCGACCAACCAATCAACCTGTCACAACAAGGAGGGTGAAAAGGAGAGCATCCCCGCGAAGACGGTTGAAGACAAACGAGTATTAATCACACACACACACATACACACACACACACACACATCCTATAAACATCCTCGCGGCATAGATGAATACGAGACGAGCACCGCTGACACACGGCAAAGGGAGTGTTTATGAGTGTCTGGTGGCCCTCAAGACATTTATGGTACATCAGTTATGCTATGTAATGCACCGTAATGTCCAGCGGCGTGTCGGGGCTTTCTTGTTATGTGGCGATCAATGACTGGGCTCTCTTCCTTCCTTTATTGCCTTGCTTCCTTTGTATTTTGTTTCTTTTCCTTGTATTCTCTTTCCTTTCTTTTTTCTTCATTCCGATTATCTTACTTTTCGCATTTCCTTTCTTCCTTCCTTCCTTCCTTCCCTGTTTTCTTTCCTTTCCCGCCTTCCTATCTTTTTTCCTTTCTTCCCGTTTTCTTTATTTCCCTCCTTCCCTCGTGTATTTTCGTCCTTCCTAACTTCCTTTCCTTCCTATCTTCCCTTCTTTCCTTTCTTTCTCTCCACCTTCCTTCCTTTCTTCTTATCTCCTTTCCTCATTCCCTTTCGTTCCTTCCATTCTCCCCTCCTTCCCTTCTTACAGATTTCTAGAGGAGGCGCGACTTTACGAATGGGAGAAAACATACGTAGTGCTTGTGGGCGAGGAAGAAGAAGAGGAACAGGAGAACGAGGCACCGGGAAAGGCAGAAGGAGGCAAGGAGACGATGGGACAAGAATCGGCGCTGCTCCACCAAGCCTTCAAGAACACGCACTTCATCCTCTACCTCGTCCCTCGCCACGCATCGCCTACACACCTCCCCGACCCGCCAGGCCTCGCTACTACGAAGGGTACACGAACAGGAGCGGAACGTGGCGTCAAGGTATACACGCGTTGCATCTACTGCGCCGCCGGTGGAGCGTCTCTTCGTCTTCTGTATACATGGAAACCGTCGCAAACTGATCAGCTCTCCACTTCCTTCTTTCCTGGTAAGTGTAAGCGAGGGTGCAAAGATGGGTGCCAGTTTTGTCATTTCCAGGTGTTTTTTTTCTGTATCTTTCCTTTTTCTTCTTCTCCTCCTCGTTCTCATTCCGCTTCTTCTTCTCCTCTTTTGTCAGGCGGTCAAAAACATAGATGCCAGTGTTATCAAGTCTACATCTTTTTCCTCAACTTTTCCATCTTCTTTCTCATTCTCCTCCTCCTCCTCGTCTTCCTTCCGCTTCTTCTTCTTCTCCTCTTTTGTCAGGCGGTCAAATACATAGATGCCAGTGTTATCAAATCTACGTCTTTTTCCTCAACTTTTCCATCTTCTTTCTCATTCTCCTCCTCCTCCTCGTCTTCCTTCCGCTTCTTCTTCTTCTCCTCTTTTGTCAGGCGGTCAAATACATGGTCAAATACATAGATGCCAGTGTTATCAAATCTACGTCTTTTTCCTCAACTTTTCCATCTTCCTCCTCCTCCTTCTCCTCCTCTTTGTTCCATCTCCTCTTTCCAGTGTCAGCGTTACCAATTCAACGTCTCAATCTCTACTTTTCTCACCCTTCACCACAAGCTCAAGGGCCAATGCTACGGAGATGAGCACCGAGGCCATGCGAGGCTATACCATAAACCCCGAACTCTACCTTTTTCCCTTTTCCTCCTCCTCTTCCTCCTCCCTCTTAACATAGACCAAAAAAAGTAACAATTTGACCTGGAGACGAACACATGTTTAAAAGTAGAAGGAATCAGGATTTTGAGCTTAAAGAAAGAAAGGGAAACAAAGGTAAACATGAAACGGGTGAAATATAATTGAGTACCCGTTCCCCCGTTCTCTTACACACGCGCTGACGTCCCCTAACCCTTGACTAATAGCCCTGCTGAAGTTATCGAGTCCAGGGGCCGTGTCATGCATACTAACAATGTCCTATATCAGTGCTGTCTAGGGTGATGGATTGTCTATTTCCTCCGTGATGTTACCTAAGTATATAATGCAAGGTATGGGAATGGAATAAGGAGTTAGCTAAGGTAGTATTCTGAGGTGATTTGCCGTTTATGCTGAACAATACTTCGTTTTTTATGTCGTTATTTGTAACTATTCGGGGTATTCTAATGTATATTCAACCTTTTAGTTTCGTAGATCTATGTACTACTTCTACTTCTGCTATCACTACTATTACTACTTTTCCTATCCTCATCCTCTCTCTCCTCCTCTTCCTCCTCTTTCTCATCCTCCTTCTCCTCGTCCTCGTCCTCGTCCTCCTTGTCATCCTCCTTCTCATTCTCATTCTCCTCCTCCTCCTCCTAGTCCCATCTCTTCTACTACTACTACAACTACTACTACTACTACTACTACTACTACTACTTCTACTACTACTACTACTACTACACTATTCGGCCACCACAGGATAGCTAGCCGCTGAGCCTTTCACCATTAACACGTCGCTCTCTTAATACTTAATTTTCTCGCCTCGTCTTCGCCTTCCTTCATATTTGATCGCTTCGCCTCCTCACCACTTGATCTTTTCCTTCGGCTATTTCTTTTTCTTGCTTTGTTCTTGTTCTTATTTATATTCTACCGTACCGCTGATGAGGTTTCAGGCCCCGCGAGTTTGTATATAATATGATTGTTTCTTCTAAAGCATGGCCACTTGCCTATGACATAAACACTCTCTCGTTAGGTTGGTAAGGTTAGTATTGAGGCAAATCTATAACAAATATATTGATAATCCTCTTTTTACGATAAAGGAAGCAGCTCAAGGGCAATGCAAAAAAAAGACCCCACCCAGCGTTGCCTCTGTAAAAGTAAATAGAGCTGATGTAAACTCCTCTAGGTCTTGTCTCATTTACCGAATAAGACAAATGCTTCTCAGGGTCCCTTCGAAGTCTGCAGAGCCACCGTCTGCGCATCGTGTCCATGGAGTGGTTCCCCTTCATCGACTACAAGCGGCACACACCGGAGGGCGGCGCAGTGGTCACCCCGCGGGACTCACTCGACTACCGCATGCTTAAGGAGATCTCCAAGCGACTGAATTTTACGTGAGTGAGCGAGATCTTGCTTTTCTTTGCCTTTCAGTGAGTGAGGCGAGTCTTTTCTTCGTCTTGCATTATTTTTAGGACCGAGAGAAGACAATATATTTAACTAATGGCATAAAGACAATAGTTGGGAGCGAGATCTTGCTTTTCTTTGCCTTTTAGTGAGAGAGGCGACATTTTCTTTGTCTTGCATTATTTTTAGGACCGAGAGAAGACAAACTAATGGCATAAAGACAATAGTTGGGATATTTTCGTGAGTGAGGCGACTTCTTTCTTCCTTTTGCATCATTTTTGGAGCGAGAGAAGACAAACAAATGTCTTTAAAAATATACTTCAAACTACTAATACCACAACAGTACCCAACACGATCACCAACACCACTACCCACGCTCCCATATTAGCTCACCTCTGCATACTCGTCTCCTCCTCCTCTTCTTCCTTCTCCTCGTCTTGATCTTGATGTCACAGTTACGAGATGCGAGCGCCTTGGGATAACCAGTGGGGGACATCGACTTCAAGCGGGAACTGGACGGGAGTGGTAGGGACGCTGCAGCACCAGAAGGCAGACTTTTCCATGATGCTCTCCTACATGCCGACGCGCCTCTCCATCGTCCACTACTCCGGTATCTACGCCTCGGAGCCCCTGGTGATGGTGACTTCGAAGCCGCGGCCGCTCTCCCAGGCGTCTGCACTTATCCGGCCGTTCTCTGGTGCGTGTGCGTAAGTCTGTGTGAGAGACAGACAGATAGATAGATAGATATGAAGAGGTAGAGAGAGAGAAGCAGCCTAACGAGAGAGATACAGACAGATAGAAAGAGATAGAGATAGGCAGAGAGAAACAGAAATATAGAGACAAACTAGAGAAAGAGACATAGAGAGAGAGATAGAGAGATACAAAGCAACAAACAAGTGCACAGGAGATGAAGAACGATCCTTAACACATATATATACTCACCCATATGCAGTCGAGGTGTGGGTGGTGACGTTGGTGTCGGCGGTGGCTTCGGGCGTGGTGCTATGGGGGCTGCAGCGGGTGTGGGCGTGGGCTGCGGGCTGCGAGGGGCTGGAGCTGAGCAGAGCCATGATGACCACTTGGGGCATCCTGCTTGAAGACCCGCCCATCAAGCTCCCCTCCAATATGACCGGTCAGGTAAGGAGACTTCGTTCACACAAATACCAAATCCCGTAATCTTATTAAACGTACCGACACCTGAAAGACTCTCGTTAAAGTGTCTGGGATATCCATGGACTGCTTTGTGATCCTGGTGATAGTTTTACCCGACTTCTGCATCTTGAGCGGGAATAAGCACCCAAGACAACCCGGTTAATCTTCTCTGTGGTCATGGAAAAAGGGTCGTAGGTAATGGGAGTCCGATGCGTTTAAAAATACGGACTTTTGGAACATGGGTAAAAAGTTCATGTTGATTATAAGCGATTTGAAAGCCCAGGGGAGTAAATGAATATAGAAGACGAGTTGAAAAAGGGTATAGTGTAGTGTAATGTAGTGTTTTTTGGGGTGTTGCAGATGGTGGTGGGGTGGTGGTGGGTGTACTGCATGCTGCTGACCATCGTGTACCGCTCCTCCCTCATCGCCCACCTCACCGTGCCCGGACAGTCGCCAACGTTGGAGAGCCTCGCCGACCTGCTGAAAGCCAATCGTCGTGAGCGTTGGACGTGGGGTTACGAGCCCACGTACGGCAGCGGCTGGGAGTGGCTCAAGATCAACGAGAACCCCACCGTCAGGACCGTCTTCAAGTCCCTGATGGTGAGTGAGAGAAAGAGGAAAGTTGTTACGTTCTCACATACATTTACGATGAACTCCTCCTCCTCCTACTTCTTCTACTCCTACTCCTACTCTTCCTCCTCCTACTATTACTACTATTACTATTACTATTGTTTATATCTCATTCATGCTCTTATTCATTTTCGATCCTATTCCCATAGACTTAACACTCCTAACCCAATGCTCCCCACGCCCACTAACACCCACCACGCACTTCCATCTCTCTCCCACACACGCCTGCAGGTGGTGGACCTCGACGAGCAGCTGGCGCGGGTGATTCGAGGCCGCCACGCCTTCATCACCTGGAAGTATTACATCCGCTCGGTGGTGGCCGCGCGGTACAAGGGCGCCTCCCCACTCCACACGGCGAGGGAGGAGCTCTTCAACTACGGCGGCTATGGCTGGGGCTTCAGGTGTGTGTAGGGGGGGATACTAATACTAATACAAACACTAATACTAATACGAACACTAATACTAATACCTCGTTCCCGGCAGGAGGGGCGCGCCGTTCCGAAGTCTGGTGGACGATTTGCAGGGCCGCCTTGTGGAGTCCGGACTAGTGACCACGTGGCTTGACCAGCTGGTGGAGGCGGGGATGACTGCACGCTTGCCGGAACCCGCCACGCCCACAATGGACACCCAGCTGCTTCTGTCCCAACAGGTAAGAAGAAGCCCGGTGTCCACTGGTACTAATACTAATGCTAATACAAATACCAATACTAGCACTAATACTAACACGAATACTAATACTAATTCTAATACTAATACTAATAACAAAACTAATACCAATACGAATACTAATACTAATACAAACACTACTTCTAATACTAATGGCAATACTAATACCAATACGAATACTAATACTGATACAAATACTAATACTAATACCAATACTAATACCAATACTAATATCAATACCAATACTAACACAAATACTAATATTAATACCAACACTAACACCAGTACCAATACTAATACCAATACCAACAGTAATACCAATACCAACTCTAATACCAATAACTGTAGCAGGAAGGGGCGGCCCGGGTAATCCTGGGCCTGGGTCACCTGCAGGGCATCTTCTACCTACTCGGATTCGGCCTCGCCCTCGCCTTCGCCACCTTCCTCGCCGAGCTGCTGCCATTCTGCCGCCCCGAGGACACCCACAAAACCTAGCAAACCTTTCCACCTTAAATTCCGTTAATCTCCACTTCTCATACACACGCAAACAGACAAATATAAAAAATACCCTCTCCTTTCCCGTTAATCGCTACATCCACGTGCTTGAAAGTCAGGAAATTTGATAAAGCGTAAGCTGATAGTGGTGTAGGTGTTTCTTTTTAACCTTCTTCGGTATATCCCTTAAGAGAGTAGGTGTGGGAGGGAGATAAAACTGTATACGATAAGGTGTCTGCTCTCAACCCTCTCTGCCTACTTCGTCTCTTATAATAATGAAGATAATGAAAGAGGAAGGCGGAGAGGGAAGTGGGGCGGGGAGGGATGAGGCTGCATGGCTATATACGGGTTTGTCTTCTCGTTAGGGTGTATAGGGTGCCAGTATTACGCTTTGATGCCCCACTGTCCGCTGCAATACATCAGATTACATGACAGCGACGCCTCCCACCACTGGCCAGATTAACAACGTGAGAGTTCTCCCAAACGCTGACAATCCCTAGGGAAGGCGAGTTTAAAAGCAATTACAGCAACGTCAGCAGTAGCAGCAACAACAACAACTAATCTGTGAGCATTGGTGTTTTCGTTTCTCTTGAATTCCTTTACGCTATCCATCCACCTCTTCCTCGGCCTCCATCTTTCTTCCTCTTCTTTCTGCTCATTCTTGATTTCATTACTTCAATTTTTATTACTTGTCTGACCATAGTCCTTTTCTATTTTCTATTCTTCTCTTCTCTTCTCTCTCTCTCTCTCTCTCTCTCTCTCTCTCTCTCTCTCTCTCTCTCTCTCTCTCTCTCTCTCTCTCTCTCTCTCTCTCTCTCTCTCTCTCTCTCTAACATGTGTCTAATTGCCAGCGGCCGATGAGTTTTCGACACACACACACACACACACACACACACACACACACACACACACACACCACTTTCTCTCCCACCTTCTGCTTCGTCACGTCAGCGGCGATGGAAGGGAGGGCGGGAGGGAGAGAGAGGGAGGATAAGGTAAGGGAGGAGGGGGACAGAGAAGAAGGGAAGAAGGGAGGGGAGAGGAAAGGGAGGGGAGGGAGGGGTCCTTCTTGTATCTAGGACCTATTTTGTTGCTGTTGTTGTTGTTATTGAAGGATACTCGAGAGAATGAGATCGAGAACGAGAACAAGAACCAAAAGAAAAGGAACTAGAACAAAAAGAATAAGAAGAAATAAACGTAAATAATTGAGAAAAATATTAAGATGCATTCAAACGTTAGAGCAAATTAAATAAATGAACATGATAAAAAATAAGAGAAAAACTTCGACCTAATTATAACCACGATCAGCTGAGGACCAGGAAAAAAAAAATATATAGACATTCATAATTCTAATACCTCTTCTTCCCTCCCATTTTCCACTATTTATCTTCTATCTATCAATCTATCTATGTATCTATCTATCTATCTATCTATCTATCCCTCTCTTCTCCCTTCCTCCCTTTCCCACTCTCTCTTTGTTCTTTCTATCTATCTATCTATCCCTCTATCTCTCATGCACACACAAACACATACACACATACATCCCTTTCCACTATCTCTCTCCTATCTATCTATCTATCTATCCTTCTCTTCTCCTTTCCTCCCCTTCCCACTCTCTCTTTGTTCTATCTATCTATCTATCTATCTATCCCTCTGTCTCTCATGCACACACAAACACATACACACATACACATCTCTGACTTCTCGAGGGTAACTTTCTTAATTCTGTAACACCCCTAGCTAAACTTTCACCTTTTTACGTCCGCTCGCTCCTAAAGAAGTGAGGAAAACTGACCAACCGAGTGCTCTTCCGAATCTTCTCTTGATCCAGTTTAATAATCAGACCGTGGATGGGATTTCTGAGGGATGGAAGGGGGTGGGGTAGGGGAGTGGAAGGAAGGGGAGGGAAATGTATAAGAAAATGGGAACACGAACAGTAGAAGAAAGAGAATGGGCTGAGAAGATTGAGTGAAGGAAAAGGAAGGAGACTAAGCAAGAAGATGGAATAGAAGGGAAGGAAGAGGAGAGGAATGCATAGAAAAATGGGCGATCGAACAGAAGAAGAAAGAGAATGGGCTGAGAAGGACGAATAGGGGAAAAGGGAAGGGACAGAGAAAGAAGATAGAATAGAAGGGAAGGAAAGGGAGAGAATTGCAAAGGAAAATGGGAGAATGAACAGTATAATAATGAGAATGAGCTGAGAAGCCTGAATGAAGGAAAAGGAAAAGGACAAAGAAGAGAGATTAAATACAAAGAAGGAAGAAGATATTTGTATAGATGTAGATGGAAGGTGAGGAGAAAGGATAAGGGAGGTGGAAGGTAGGAAATAAAGGCACAGAAAAGAAAATCAATCACCTGCTTGCCATAGATTCGATCCCGTTGAGCAGAACCTCTCGCTGGTAGGCCAAGAATGTCAACAGAAAGCGGGCAGCCAGCGAGTGTTTTCTACGCTGCGGGATGTTTAATTTCTTTTTCTTAACTGAGATATCCACACACACACACAGAAAGAAGAGGAAAAAAGTAAAAAATAGCATTAAAGATTGAGGGAAGGGAAAGGAGAGGAAAACAAGAGGAAGAAAAATGAAAAAAACAAAAAACAAAGAGGGAAAAAAAATTCAGCGTTAAGAAATGAGGAAAAGAAAGCCATCAGTCATCATTAAGTGGTAGAAGACTTTAAGGTGACAGGTAATGCTTATGTGCTGAGGTAGTGTTAGATAGTTACCGACAGGGAGAGTGAGAGTGAACGTGAGGGAGAAAGTAGTAACAGTAGATGTAGTTAGCGTGTTTACCTGCTCGATGAGGGACTTACACACACACACACACACACACACACACGCCAGCTAGATAGACAGACAGACGTATTTTCAAGCATTAAAGAACAAGTCTTAACAAATGTATACTGGCAAACAAGACTTCTCTCTCTCTCTCTCTCTCTCTCTCTCTCTCTCTCTCTCTCTTTTCCTTTCTTTCTTCTATAGTTCTTTTTATAGGGACGTACCTAAACACACCAACCAGACAGACAGACAGACAGACGAATTTAAAGATCGACAGCCTAATCTAACCATTCTGTCTAATATCTAGTGAATTAAGATCCGCCCGGAAGCTGTAGCCTAGGAACACGTGGGTTATCCGAAGGTGTGGAGGAACTGAAAGATGCTGGGAGGCTATTAGACACTATTGGCTATCGCATCAACCATTTCCAAAGGCCATAAAAGAGGTTAATCAGATTCTAATAGCGTTTTATCACGTCCACACTACAGAAGAAGAGTCAAACTACCACCAGGGTCATTAAACTACCCCAGGATATCCCCACGGCCCCCAGGAAGGTCTTACGAAATGTGGGTGTTTTATGCTCGAAATGGGAGGAGGCGGCGCGCGGTAAGAAAGTGAACGAGCGCAGCAAAACAAAACGGTGAAACCTTTATTGGGTGCTCTGGTAGTCCTCGTGATGGCAGGTGGCGGCGAGGCTCTAACCACTACTTTCTATCCCAACACCGCCACCACTATAATCATCATCATTAAGCTGTCCATAGAGGAGACGCCGCCTACCTGTCTATCTGTCTATCATTCCCTCTATCTCTTCTTCTTCAGTGTTTTAGGGGGCTGGTTAGGCCATCCCTCTATCTCTCATGTACCACAAACGAACACACATACTTTAAACTTGTTGAGGGTGGAGAGGCGTCAGAGATGGAGCTCATTGCACACACACACACACACACATTGGTCCATAAGTTCTTTCCTACCGACAGTCTAAAGTTGTAAGTCACTGTTAGTCATCCAAGTCATGTATGTAGCCTACTATAACACCTGGAGGCGTCTGTAACCTTGACGTATAGGCCACTGGTGAGACGTTAAACCGCTTCCACTACCAATGAATGAGAAGAGAAGTGAACGACCCACAACACTTTGCTTCACCTCCAGATGCTGAGCCCATTCACGTAGGGCGGCAGATGGCTGGCGGACGGCTCTCTGGTCTGGATGTATGGGTGATGGATAGCAGGTGGGAGGGATGGGATGGGAGGGAGGAAGGGAGGGAAGGAGCGGTGATAGCGTGATGAGGGAACGCGAGACAGATGACTGATTGACTGGCCGTGAATACAGGAGTGCCCGGCGTCCTTTCTCCAGCAAAAAAGTCTGCCACGAGAACACCGCCAGTGATTTTTCTTCTGATTCTGCGACCTTTCAAACTAGTTAAGTCGACGGTTGGACCTCAAGGGAGAAGAAAAGACAGCTAATGATTTGTTTCTGAGCGACCTTTCAAACTAGTTAAGTCGACGGTTGGACCTCAAGGGAGAAGAAAAGACTGCTAATGATTTGTTTCTGAGCGACCTTTCAAACCAGTTAAGTCGACGGTTGAACCTTAAGGGAGAAAAAAATATTGCTAATGATTTGTTTCTGAGCTTGCATGCAGCCTTCCAAAACTACTTACAAGTCGAGGGTTGGAGCTCGAGGGAAAGGAAAAGACTGATAATGATTTGTTCCTGAGCGTGCAGCCCTCCAAAACTAGTTACAAGTCGAGGGTTGGAGCTCGAGGGAAAGGAAAAGACAGCTAATGATTTGTTCCTGAGCGTGCAGCCTTCCAAAACTAGTTACAAGTCGAGGGTTGGAGCTCGAGGGAAAGGAAAAGACTGCTAATGATTTGTTCCTGAGCGTGCAGCCTTCCAAAACTAGTTACAAGTCGAGGGTTGGAGCTCGAGGGAAAGGAAAAGACAGCTAATGATTTGTTCCTGAGCGTGCAGCCTTCCAAAACTAGTTACAAGTCGAGGGTTGGAGCTCGAGGGAAAGGAAAAGACTGATAATGATTTGTTTCTGAACCTGCGAGCACCCAAAAAATAGCTAAGTCAAGGGTTAGAGCTCAAAAGAAAGGGAAGGATGGATGAGTCGGTTAATAAGTTAGCCATGTACAAAAGGAGAGTGAAAAGGAAATCACAAGAACCCTTTATCAATGTTTCCTGACCGTAGGAGCAACAAAAATAATCACTGATAGTTTTGTTTCTGAATCTGCGATCTTCCAACAATAGTAAAGTCGAAAGTTACGAGCTCCAGAGAGGGAAGTTAGAGATGCCCGAAGCTAAAGAGAAGAGATCCACCAGAACCACTTCGTGTTATCTAACCATAAGAGCATCAAAACAAACACTAAACCATACTAGATCCTCCCTGATGAATAGAAACCCTTCCAATCGTGTGACAAGCAACAAAGGAGGGTAAAAAGAAAGCGCAAGACAGTCATTAAGTCGAGGGTCAAGCCGCGCCACATCTGACAGAGCGCGGGATGAGAAAGAAAGGCCGCAGGAGATGAACCCAAGCAGTCTATCAACCTAGCGGACTCCTTGGGTGAACTACTGCCCTGGTATGCGAAAGGGGGAAGGCAGAGACAGTGTACAAGACGAAGAAGGCGGAGAGGGTGGAGATTAACAAGAACAAGAACGAGAACAAGAACAGGAGGATAAGAAAAGCAAGACCCAGAAGACCAAGAAAAACAAGAAAAGGAAGAACGGGAACAAAAACAGGAAAAAGAAGAAGAAAACAGGAGAAAGAAGACCAAGAAAAAAACAAGAACAGGAAAAAGAAGAACAAGAATACGATGATGCTGAAGATACGAATGATGAAAAAAGACGAAATGTTAATTAAAAAAGAGAAAATAAAAGGAAAAAATTAAGTAAAAGGAATGAAAATGAAGTAACATAAGATAAATTTTGGCCCAGGTAATAACGAGAACAAGAAGAAGATTACGATGATGCTGAATATGCTAATGATGAAAAAAGACGAAATGTTAATAAAATAGAAAGTAAAAGGAAAGAAAGGGAAGTGAGAGAAGAGAAATTATGACCCAGGTGATAACTAACACACTAACACCTCCCAGCATCCAAATCTTCATCTCCGGCTTCAATCTCCATCACCTGAAGAGAGTGAGAGAGCACACACACACACGCACGCACCTCAGATTCCATTATTAAGAAACTCAGCCATGTGTTAAGTCTTTGGGCACACACACACACACACACACACACACACACACACACACACACACACACACGTGGCTGCTTCTCTGTGTGCCAATGTCTTAAGGGGGAGAAAGGAAGCTTGTCCTGTTGCGAGTCTGTTAGCTTTCCCCGCCCTCAGCCTTACCTAACCTTACTCACCTATCGTGACGACCATCTCCACCACCACCACCACCATCACCCACCACACTGCCATCACAACCACCACCACCACACTGCCATCACCACCACAACCACCACCACCTAAGTAAACATTCAGAAGGTTTCGTAATTGATAAACTAGCTTAGATATACACAAACTTTTATTAAAATGAGGATCACGAATGAGAAATGAGCTTAGGCAGGTTGGAATCATACGAAGAACTGGTGTTATGATATAGACAACCAAAATAACCGAGTGGCAACCCAAGAATTGACTACTACTACTACTACTACTACTACTACTACTACTACTACTACTACTCTCCTCCTGAAATTGACCTATCTTTCGGCCACTCCTCTAACTCTTTTTAGGAGCAGTGAGTAGCAGGCTTTTTTTTTTTTTTTTCATTATCGTTTCATTTTTTTGCCCTTGAACTGACGCCTTTGCTGTAAAAAAAAATACTACTACTACTACTACTACTACTACCACTTCTACTACCATATCTTATCTAGGAAAGAGAGGAAGGAAAGGAGAATGGGAGGAGAAGAAGGAGAAGGGATAGCGTGAATTGGCTAGAGGAGGTGGAGGACGCCAAGCCCCTCACTCTGATATAGGACCAGCCCCTCACCTGCGTCACCTTACCTGCCAATCATTACTACGGACTATTATCACCAAGTATACACCAGCTACTGCCACTGTCCGCAATAATGTCACAGTAGAAGGATATGAACATTTGTAGATGATTTTCCGATTCCTATCTCTCTCTCTCTCTCTCTCTCTCTCTCTCTCTCTCTCTCTCTCTCTCTCTCTCTCTGTCTCTGTCTCTGTCTCTGTCTGTCTCTGTCTCTGTCTATGTCTCTGTCTGTCTCTCTCTCTCTAAGTATTCACTAAACCTTCTTCTTCCTCCTTTTTTCTCTTTTACCGCCAATGACTCATGAAAACGGCCTTAGTTTCTCCCCTCGTTTACTATATACAACCACTGCGTATCAACCTGCCACCACCGCACTATCATCCTCCTCCTCCTTGCTCCCTTTAATTTCCCACCATGACAGTCAATAAAGGCTGACCCAATTCACGTACGATCCAGTTCTCTTTTCCCACACACACTTCAACCCGTCAACCCACCTGGACATAGCCACTAACGCTCGTTTTATATCTGTCTATGGTATGATCTGTGACTGTGTTCCTCGGGTGACCTAGATTTTTTTTTCTTTTGTTTTGCTTTTATGATTCATTTGCAAGCATCGTAGTATAGCATATCTGATTCCTGTTCCCTTTGCTCTTCCCCCTTCCTCCTCCTCTACCCTCAATCTCCTCTGTTCCTTTCGTTCTTTCCAGTGATACCTTTAGGAGTCATTTGCAAGCCTCGTAGTCAAGCGCATCTATTCACCATCGTCTTCGCCCTTCCCTCCTCTCCCCTCTTCACCTCGTATCATCTCCTTACATCCTCTTCCCCTCTTCCCTTTCTCCTCTTCTCGTATCTCATCCCCCTTACACCTTCCTCCCTTCTTCCCCCTCAATCCACACATTTGTCCTCACCACTATCTTTCGACGAGAACACAAACAAGGGAGAGAAAAAAAAGAAGTCGGTCCTTTAGCCATCAATAGGTAGGTGCTGGAGGAGAAAGTGATGATGTAAGATAATGAGGGTGATGTTGTTGGTGATGATGGTGGTGATGGTGAGGGAGAAAATGCTGGCAAGAAATTAAGAGAAGGCAAAGAGGGAAAGCACTGAACACGTACGACAGTGGTGGTGGTTGAGTGTCGCTAGAGTAAGAATTAACAGATCTACGAAGTGAGACCACCTTCTCCTCCTCCCTTCTTCTTCCTCCTTTTTTCCTATCTTCTACGTTCCTCGCATTTTCATCTCTTCCAAATCTTCTCTCCTTTTCGTTTCTCTTCCTCTTTCACTACTTCAATCATGTTTTTTTTCCTTCAACTTCTTTTCTTTCTCCTTCCTTATACTTCTCTCTTTCACTACCTCTACCCTATTATTCTTTTCCTCCCCCTCTTTTATCACCTCTGCCCTTTTCTTCATTTACTTCTCCTCCTATACCTCCTCCTCCTCCTCCTCCTCCTTCTCTCAAAACTTTCTAGCAGCGAGTGTGGAGACGCTAGCTGACTGGCTTTCTACATCGCTAGCGGGGGCGGCGGGGGAGTGAAAGAGTCGGAAGGTATATAAGGCGGTGCACAAGAGAGATGGGCAGTCAGTCACACCTTCGTCATCGTCGTGTTCAGAGAAAGTTCGTCAGTAAGATGGTCTCCCTGAAGGCTGTAAGTTACGTGTGTGGTGGTGATGGGATGGGTAGTGATGTATGTGGTGGTTGATGGTGGTGGTGGATGTGCTCTGGTGATGGTGGATATCGTAATAGTCATGGATTTTGAGGTCTTAAGGGGCTATTACACTGGGCAAATTTTCCGTGGATCTTCAGTCAAACCACGATTCCCGATAGCGTGGTTCTCATTTGTTTCTTGATATTGCTGATGATGATGATGGTAAGTTACGTAGCTACTGCAGAGAGGGAAAGGCAGGAGGCTTGTACAAGAGGCCAGATGTGGGATTTCAGCAAGGCAGCAACATGAGAGGACTAAGAAAAAACTACCAGTATTTTTTTTCCTTAAGTTAAAAAGAATAGCGAGTCATCTTCTAATCACTGTAACCCGAGAACATAAGTATCGTTTAGCTATCAGTGTCTTGCATATATATGGGAGGTTACAGCAAGATTAAGTAAGACTGTCCCATCGCATGTCACTACCAATATTTTTTTCCACAAGTTAAAAAGAATAGCGAGTCATCTTCTAATCACTGTAACCCGAGAACATAAGTATCGTTTAGCTATCAGTGTCTTGCATATATATGGGAGGTTACAGCAAGATTAAGTAAGACTGTCCTATCGCATATCACTACCAATATTTTTTTCCATAAGTTAAAAAGAATAGTCATCATCTAATCATTGTAAACCGAGAATATGAGTATCGTTTAGCTATCAGTGTCTTGCATATTATATGGGAGAGGTTACAGCAAGATTAGGTAAGACTGTCCTATCGCATGTCATGATACAACTTGGGATCACCCAGCAGAGTATAATTATAGGATTACTAGTAGTGATAGTAGTAATAATAACAACAATGATAACAATCGGTGTCAATTGATTTACAGAACGATACTTGAATAAACTGATATAATTTCGAGATATATATAAATGGACATATATATTTGTTCATCTTAAACCATATCTCACGCATTCATATAATTGGTTCTACGTGGAAAGATGAAACAGATAGATTATATATTTTTCATCTTATACCCAACTCACCTCTCCCTCCACACGTTGTTCCGCCCCTTCAGCTAGTGGCGGCAGCGCTGGTGGTGGTGCTGGCGGTGGCGGCGGCGGTGTCAGGCTTCCCGGACGGCTACAAGAAGGAGCAGCTGGGCCGGGTCAAGATCCAGGTGTACCGCGGCCCAAGCAAGACCAAGGGCTACCACTCCTTCGCTCCCTGGGGCTACTACTTCACCCAGCCCGAGGACTACAAGAAGAAGGGCTACCACTGAGGGATGGACTGGGTACGTTGTGTAGGGGTGAAAGGGAGGAGAGGAGAAAATAACCAAAGACTATGAAAGAAGATGAAGGAGTAATGATGTAAGAAGCGATACAAAGCGTCAGAGGTCTACAGAAGATAAAGAAAGGTGGGGAATGAAGGAGCGGTAAGGAAAGGATAGAATGAGACGGGAAAGGAGGTAATAACAAGCTACAAAGGAAGAGAAGATCAAGGAGTAAGAGTCTAAGAAGCGATACAAAACGTTAGAAGTCTACAAAAGATAAAAGTAGGGGAATGGAAGGAGCGGTAAGGAAAGGATAGAATGAGAAGTGAAAGAAAGGAATAACTACAAGCTACAATGGAAGGCAAGATCAAGGAGTGACAATCTAGGAACCGATACAAAGCGTCGAAAGTCTACAGAAGAATATGAGGAGGAGAGAGAAAGGAGAATGGAAGGAATGAGAAGGGAAGGTTAGGGAAGGAGAGAAAACACCAGAGAAAGAAAAAGAAGGGAAACAATATAATCTCGAGGATGATAAAAGCAATTCGATGGATAAGAAAGTAGATGAGTCATTTCAAAGCTAAAATAGTGTTCATAAACTCTTTCCAGCCCAAACAGTACCATTTATAACTTTAAAGTCGATGTGCTTCAATGCTAAAGATTTAACAAGGAAATTCTAAGCCATAAGTTACCTTCTTACAGACTAATTTCATCCTATTCAATTATTCAAATCACAAGCATTTCATGACACTCTCACAGGCAGAATCTTTGGTCAATATTCTTAAGACACTTGCAGCTTTCACATCAACTAAGCATCAAAAAGATCAATCGGGTTATAGTGAATGTTTTATCATGTTCAGTACAGAAACTTTGCCAAACTACCAGAGTGCGTCATTAATTTACCCTGGAAATGCCCCAAACTCCTACACACCTTGGCAATGTGTGTACTTGGGCACTGAAATGTTTTAAGAATTCAGTCCTTTACGTTATGTTCTCTTTCCAGCCCGAGTAACATCGGTCCCTCTCCTCGTCCACTCCCGTTCTCCCCAGCACCTACAGCTTCCGAAGTACCTGCTGGCCGGCTCAGAGGTCCCTTCAGTGCAAACAAATCTTAGTGTTCTAATGTTAAGGCAAGATTCGCGTGATTATTTATTCACAAAATTACCCTAGATTATAAGTATTGTAGTAATAAAGTTTTAAGACTTTACCAGAAGTCATTTACCAGTACATCGTGAATTGGTGACAAATTGGCGAATATACCCTCCATGCCTCGGTCTTATGTCAGACTTGCAAGGCCTCTCTAGTAGACTTGGATCTTCAACAGCAGTGTACTTAGAACATAGCATGCGAAGGGCCATTAGAAACAAAATTTTCATACACTCAAACATACAACACACTCATTTCATTCATGTGTCAAAACAAGGATCTTCTTTTAAACACACACACACACACACACACACACTGGCATGAAGGAAAAGTAAAAATACATGAGTACAAAGTCTATCTATGTATTGTAGAGGGCTGAATGAATGAATGAACTAAGTACAGAACAAAAAAAAAAAAAAAGTATATGAAAAAAATCAGCTTAAAAAAAATGAAAATAAAAAGATAATGGTATAAAGGCAGTGTCTCCGGATTGGCGACGAGGACGAGAAGACTCAGGCGACGGCAGAGCTTGGTTGGATGGTGTTGGGTCTCATCCGTTCCTGCATCCGTGACCCATACCCATTGTTCTCCTGGGAAGTGGTGGTGGTGGTGGGTGGTGAGGGAACTCTCTCCACATACACCCTGCCGAGTTCGAATCAAACCCGCCGTGCACTGTTCTGGTGATGTAACCCCAAGCTCACCACAGCATATTAGATCTGTGGCAAATGAGGGTGTTGTGCCTTGAGACAGTGGTGCCTCGGCTCTTCTTACTCCTCAAGGCAGTGGCGATATGGGCCTCCACCTCAGCTGTTCCTATTCCCTCAATGCAGCACTAAAACAGCCACCACAGCACTGCGATATTATGAAGCCCAGCCGCCCTCCTTCCACTGCACCTCACACCCCCAGCATCACCTGACACACACATACACACACACATGTACCCACAACCACACCCATGCATGCACACACTCCCATACCCACTGCATTTTTTCTTACACTTGCATATTCATATGTTCACAATCAATGTAGATAAGCACATGTACACAAGCACATAACCAGGCTTACACACACACACACACACACACACACACACACACACACACAAACCCTTGGTGAATCACACACAAACACACACACACACTGCTGTTGCCTGCCTAAGTCCAACCAATCAAGTTTTAACTTTGAAAATATTGAAGTTAAATCTTACGAGATTCGTGTAATCAAGAGTAAAAAAATTGTGCGAGAAGATATTTTGCATGTGGAGGTAAAGGATATGGAGGTGGGATGGTGGTGGTGGTGGTGGTGAGAGCAGGAAGGGTGGGGGGGGGAGGTGCGGAAGGGAAGGAGGGAGGAGAGGCAGCAAGCCTAGAGCAGTGGTATGCCTCATGTAACATTCTTTCTGAAGACACTTTAGATCCATGATGAATAAGGTACCACATGAATCAGGAGGAATTTTTTAATAATAATAATAAAAATAACTAAACAGTGATGATGGGAATGGTGAGCAGATGATGATGATAATGGTGTCCTCTCAATGAGGCAAAAGGAGAGAGGAGGTGGTTGGTGGCTGTCAGCTCGGGCTCCCGCCAGGTGAAGACAGACAGCGAGAGTACTCTTGAGGAACCCAACGAAGAATTACTTGTGTGGGGGAAAGAGGTGAGGGAGGGAAGAAGAGAACGTAATGAGACAAGTTATCAAATTTTTAATGAAGTTGATGGCTGACGACAAATGGGGAGAGGAAGATGATAGAGACAGAACTAAGGTTGATGTGGTGACGGATACAATTTGCTTGGTTGACGGGCATCTGGAGGAGCCTCTCTGCTGGGGACACAAGTTCCTCCACAATTTTGAGAACAGGTCTAGATGGGGGATGATGGGGGTGAGGGTGGGGGAACACACTCCAAAGATGTAGAAAAATTATCAGAACGGAAACTTTAACCGTGCGGAAAGTTGTCAAATTGGACAGAATACAAAGTACACAAATTATGGCTAATATCACTACGCGTCACTGAAAATTTTTGGATGAACATGCTGCAACCATATGTACACAAAGTCTGGATAAAAAATAGTCTGGGTGCTGAATCTTTAGGTAATTCTTTTATGCTGTTGTTGGTTTTGCTGTTGCTGTTGTTCTAGATGTTATTTCACTTTGAACTTTGGGTGGTGGTGATGGGGGTCAGTGACCAGCGCCAGCACCAAGGCTAGCCCTCACCTCGCCTGCACACGCACTTGCCATCTATTTCTCTCTCCCACATCTGCACTGTCTGTCATGTGATGCCGACCTTGGCCATTTCTGTACAGTCCTCAACGGTTAATTACACGTCAACCAGCATTACTTACAAAATTCATTTTTCAACAGTCTCACTAAAAGCACTTAGTTTAACAGTAATTTTGCTTCCAAAATTCTATAAATAACCTCGTGCTTTTCAGCCTTGGTCCTCCTGGCCGCGGTTCGCGCTCCTCACCTTCAACAACCTGCGGCAGTGTACTCAGATCATGTCTGCGGCCGCCCCTCGGGGCAGACAGCTGGGTCTTGTGGGCCAGCCGAGCTCACTAGTCTACAGATCCTTTCTCCTGCTGGAGCCTCAGAGCCTCCAGCACACACTGCCTCTTATAAGACATACAAGAGGATTTTGAACTTTGATTCTTTCATCAGAAGAGTTCCACTGCACAAGTGCCCAGGCCCCTCACAAGCCTGTCACCACTCAGCCTCTCAGTCCAGGCAGCGGTGCTCCTGCGAACCCCACTCCGCCCTCCCAGCCGGGGAGGCTCAGCACCTCCCTGCCAGCCATCACGGGGGCAGGGCTCAGCTGGTGGACTCGGGGCACCTGGATGGGGACACCGGGGCAGTGGTCTCGGCCTTCTGGCATCATTCAACAAACTGGGGGCTGGCCACGGTCGGGGCCGCCACAGCCATCGCCACCGCTGCTGCTGCTGCCACCACAGCTGTATCGTCCTGGATCTTTTTCCAGGGCCGGCGCGCTGCCCGCTTCAGGTCGTTGGTGGTGAGACTCTTACGCAGCTTCCTGCAGGGGGGAGAAAGTAAGTGATAACACCTCACCCGCGTGCGTGTCATTCATTATGTATAACATGTCAAATATGAGAAAACAAGACACTCCCTGGCTCACAGTCGCACACTTACTTGGTAGTGTCGGTGGCATAGAAGTACACATCATCAGGGGCGTCCATCCATGAGATGATGCGGGGACGGCCCCCCACGCGGGACACTGTGGCTATCTTGGCCCGACTCGGTGTGTTGGGGGCTCCCAGGGGAGGCGTGGGCACCCCGGGACCCCCATTGACACCCACTGGAGTAACTGTCAGCCCAGGCGGAGGCACCACCCCTAGCTGATTCAGGTGTATAGAGTCGCCGCCCTCTATATCCTTCTGTCGCTTGGATGGAGGGAGTCCTGGGGGAGGATGACACTGGCGCTGGTCACAGGTCCCCTACGTCTGCCTGCCAACCTTCTAACACCTGACCCCCAAAGCAAACTCTTGGCTCTAGCAGCATGGGAAAACATCTGCAACCCTATCACAGACCCTCCAGGAAGTGATATATGCTGACTCACTTTCATTCTGCCACTTCAGCTTGTGCTGCATGGATGTAAACACCCTCCAAACACACTCAAACTCTCTGCTGTACATGACCATACTAACAACCACATCACAGGACTTATGACCCACTTAAGCATAGAAAACTGATCTTCTGTTCATGTTCCTTAAAGCATCATAAGCTGCAACATTAACTTCAAAATATGCACAAATCCTGAAAACTTACCATGCCTGACAAACAAAACATAGCAGCTCAGCCCAGTGACATAGTACACTATTGTAGAGAATCATAAGAATGAAATACACATCGAAAGGATCATTAAAAAATATAAGGAACATAATTTCTGGGAGGGAAGGGGGGAAGGGCTGTGCCTGGAAAATAGTAAAGCCTGCATTCTCAGATGCTTTCAGCTCTCAACAAATATTTCCAAAGACCACCAAGGAGATTAGTTGGGTTCTCGAAAGTGTTTTTCACATTCTTGGTGCAGACGTCTTGTCAAACTATCCCTAGGCTCATATAAAACTAGCCATGAAAATACCCACAACAACCTCTACCAAAACCTAATTTGATGTGGACGTCTAAGCACATCTCAACCACTAAGCACACGTCAAGTTACCAAGACATGGCCTCCTCAGACTGGCCTTGATGATTTATTGCAGCCAATGAATGAAGTCTCCCATGTTCCTCTACTCTCCTAACAGCACATCACCCTACACATCCTTCCACCCATGTTAAAGAAATGGCCAAAAGAATATAAAACAAATCAGTGCTTAAAAGCATATCTGAAAAATGAAATGACTAAGGGTACATTAACTCTTAAAACATAGCATGCAGCACTAGACTAAGTTCTCAAACCACTTGCCCTTTCCCATACATGCCAGTAGTAAGCATCTATGACCTTATTAATCCAGCAAGTACTTAAGACATACTGCTATTTTGTGACTGTTAATGACACTAAGAATGCACACTGACTGAGCGACTGACACTGACACACAGCCACAACAAAAGGAAACAATGATCTCCACTGTTTCAACCTCCAAACTTAAAGTGTCTGAACAAATAAAAGGAGATATAAAACTCACCCACCTTCTTCCAATTCGCTCTCTAGAATGGGAAAACGTCCTGATACAAGCCTTATCGGGTACTTTATTTAGTTATCTCTTTATTTCTTTTAAGATTCGTATTATGTCTCATTATTAAGGCTTATGATTCAATACAAGACTTCCAGGAAAATGTGGACAGGGAAGCCACAGTGCACATTTCTAAGTCATCCCAAGTGTGTTAAGGTAAGTGTTATGGGAGGAGAGCATGTGGGCGAGGAACAAGGACCAACTGGGGGTCAATGAAAAGAAATCAGCTGATGTATAAATGTCTGCAAACTGACTCCACTCAATGCAATTTCTTACCACAAGTGTCTGGTACTCTTAAAGGATCATGTGCCTGCTAGAAACTTGGTGGATATCTTTTGCTTTAACCACAAAAGTGACTGACATGGCATAAACTTGGTGGACTTTCATCTCACATGCCCCAGGATCAAACGAGCAGCTTATGACGGCCAACTTAAGCTGAGAATTTAGTTTGAACCTTTGGATTTCCCCTTGAGACCATTCCTGCCTCATGGCCACAGCTCATTGGAAGAGGGTGAGTGGGCAAACCAGGAGGGCATAGGCCCAGGTCAGAGGTCAGAGGGACAGAGATGGGTGTGTCTCAGGGAGTGGTGTGGAAGGGAGGGTTCAAGTAAACAAGGGAAGGAAGGGATGGGTGGCCAGGGAGACTCACCATCCATGCCGTTGATCTCTTAATGGGTGGCGCTTCAGGAGGGTTGGGAGGTGTTATTAACCACTGGCAGGTCCTTGTTGGGCACAGGTGTGTAGATGAGACTTCCATCTGCAACAAGAACGTGTCAGTGGTACAGCACGGTGGCTAAGCAGCTCTGTATACAGGAGTGCAATGTCTTGGGAAATGATCAACCAGCAGAAGCCCTTCAAGCCTTAGCCAGGATATGACAGGAAAAAGAAGGAGAAAAGGATTAAGGTGTGGCAACTCTTGCAACCTTGAAGGACCTCTGCCTCTCTCTCTCTCTTTCTCTCTCTTTCCAACCACCATGGTAACATAGTGACAGCTGCTGACAGTGACCTCAAACAACAGAACTTGGGGAACAATATTGTGGTAAGGCTCAGGTCAGTGTGGAGACCAACCCCAGGAGTGTGAGGAAGACAAAAACCAACCTGGTCCCTTGGGAGGTTTAGGGAATTCAATGTGGGGCTGTTTGGGGAGGAGCAACTTGTCGGTGGGGAGCATCCAGGCCGGGCAAGCCGCGCTCTTCTGACCTAAGCGGACTGACACCTGAGACACTTGGCCACGCCGCCCGTCCCTCGCTTCACCAGGTAAGCATAATCATCAAAGGTTTTCCCACCATGTAGCAAACCTGAAACGTCACCCAGCCGTGAGTGTTGTTGTTGTTGCCCTTCCCAGCACATAGCACACCCACCTACACCCAGGTTAGGTTTAGCTGTACAGCACTAACTGCACCTACTTCCTGATTAAAACTTATGTTGCCAAATCACCGCTAACAGACAAAATGGCTCTTATATCATTCACTGTTCACAATATTCCAGTTTCTAATCTAGACGCTATCTTACACTAGAGATCTCAGGAAGGTTTTCCATCAAGTACTGAAGTAGAAGGCTGTGTAGGAGGAACTTACACTCCTGCCGGATATTGGCAGGGTTCAAGGGCCAGGTGGGGTTGCGGCATGCCTTCCTGGGCTGGATCAGGTCCTGACACAGCCGCCGCATCACGCGTATCTGCAGGCTGGTGTGGACCATGATGGCCGCTCGCGTTTTCATGATGGGCCTCGGCGAGCCAGCTCGAAGGGCCACCCCGTGGGCCTGGGCCGCATGGCGTATTAACTGGGAGCGAGTCTTGTACTCCCGGCCACACCGCCCACATTACACGCTGCTGACGACTGCCACCACTGTGCAGTCGTGCTGGAAAGCAAAAACGCACTCTCTTACTCCTGGCACAACAGAGCGCCAACTCCTAACAATTCAACAGTTCCAAACCTTGTTCATGGGTGTTGCATGTGTTACTGGAACACTTGTGACCTTACTGGCTTCAGTCACAGGAGCATCACACCAATGAGGTCAACTGAGTTGTTCTTCACTCACTCTTTCAACTACATCAATGTCATGTCAGTTTCTAAGACGTTCTAAATCGCTGGGTGGCGGGTCTTTGTTTCTTTGGGTGAGGTCTTGTGGGTGACTTCTTGAAGTGCTGAATCAATAATCTTCTTGACAGCTTGTGACAAAATCATTTCTGGTTCATAGGTTGACACAGGCATTGAATAAACTTGATAAAGTAGCAACAACTACTCAACAGACTATCTGTTCTTAAAAAGCACAAGTTTTCTTCTCGTCACACTTACAACCACAAATGATCAGTCTTCTTCGTACCTTTTCAACATCACAACAAGCCATTATTATATGCACTAAGTGTGATCTGAGGAGGGATCATTGCCACAGCCTTCAGCCAACACCAACCCAGCATCAATAGTAATACAAAAGCAATAGTGTAAAGCAATAAATAAATCAAGTCAATATAAATCTCAGAGGAAACAGTAATTCTCCCGTTCCTTTGGTGGGCAACCCGGGTGTTTGTGACGCCTGACTATCATGTTGAAAACCCCTTCGGATGCAATCACCTGCATAACCTGAACTTCCATGAGCACTCACACTGCCTTCAGTTTATATCCAGAACTGCCTTCTTAATTAATGCTTCTCATCACACAAAATAAGATACATGACACACGCACGACGCACACACACTGACGTATAATACCAATAACTCTTACAATCATTGTGTGTTTATGAACATGCACACAGAACTACATGCACACATGCCACCCCACTCACACCTCACACACTCTCTCACACCCTGTATCTCCATGACAATGACCTCATAAACAGTAAATCATCACTACCAAGTGGCAATCAAAATGCCCCACAGGCTCACCATTCAGAGCTCCGATCAGCAAGAGGCAGCCAGCCCCGTGCCATACATTTCAGTATAACTCCATGCCCATGACCCTCAACTGTAAATTTAGTGAATCACTTTCACACACGAGAGGAGTCTGTCTCTCCACACATCCTCTGCTCCCCAACACTCATCAAGTAACATCCAGTCAACACATACTCAAAGCTTCTGCCACAGAAGTCTGATATTATATACTTCCATAACTTTTTTGTATCAGTTACCCACCATGATTAGTATTAATTTTTTCTAACTTCATTCCTTGTTAAACCATACTATGATATTATTAGGAAACCTAATTGTGGCTCCAGAACACTTTCTTCTCAGCAGGTTAGTATTCCCATTTTCCAACCTCATTTCTTGTTACTAAACACCTCTAGGAACCTTAGTGTTAGTGCTGTGGCTCAAGCACTCTCCTCAGCAGGTTACAATCACCAGTCACCTCAGGTTAACACAACATCACCTTCTTGCTACATGGAACGATGAGAGAAAAAACAGTTGCTGTCACACTACCTTCACAAACAAAGCCAGGCTCTACCGTCCCTTCACAAGAAACAAAGACCGAAACATGATTCTCCCTCAGAACACGAACAAGAAAACCCTGTACACGGGTGTCAGTCAAGCCTGTCACTAGCACAGGAGACACAAGGCTGTGTGAAGCAGGACTCAACCCATTCGTCTCTTACCGCCCCAAAAAGAAAATAAACTGTCACTGTCACTTCTTAGTCTTCCACAGTCACTGCTCAACAATGGTGGTTGGAGAGAGAGGGATCAGGGTGTGGTGTGTCAGGGGACGGGAGACCCACAAACCTTTCCTCCCGTCATCCCTGCCCACCCGCGGCTAGAGGAAGGCTCTGTCTTCCACGGCAGAGGAATGAGAACAAGTGCTGGTGCTGAGGTGGGCATTGGGAACAGTGGCGGGAAAAATGATCTTCCATAAAACGAGGGAAGAGGCCATGTGACAAACACCAAAGGCAATAACTTTTGTGGCTTAGCTGCTGCTCTGGTGGTATACTGGTGAGTGCTGTGGGAAACTGTGAGGTATACTGTGATTCATATAAGGGGAAGGAGCACTGGCTCTGTGGATATGCTGTTGGATGCTGATGGACACTGATGTATATGGGAAAGGGGCACTTTGATGCATGTTGTATGGGCTCAGGAGTCTATGGAGTAATTCTACCAAACAGAACTCAGATGGTGAGACGTGATAAAGGTTAGCCTCACCCTCGTCACCCAGGTACTATGATCTAGTATTGTAAAATGTTAAAATTTAGTATTTTTATGCATGGAATGAGGAATTTAACAAATTAGTCACTAGTGTCTACACCAGTTTCCTCATTTCTGGCAACACATGCAAATGTACAAAAGAGAGAGAGAGAAGGGAAAAGGGATGCTCCACCCTAACAAGGGGCACCATGAAACAGGTGCATGTGGCAGCTCCTGTTCCCAGCAGTGCTACTCACCGCTGCAGGGGCTGTCACTGACTGAGTTGATCCCACCAAAGGATGGGACATGATATGGGCTTGAAGCAATGTATCCTTGAGTGTATTTTCTCAACCACTTATTGTAACTACTGTTTAAGGCCCACAAACTGTGCATGTGACGTGTTAGGTATGCCAAGTGTTGTCACGGTGTTGCAAAGGAAAAAAGGGTTGGTCCACACTCACCTTCCTCCTTGCCGATGCGTGACGGCAGCTTCAGGCCCCCAAACTTCTTCCAATACTGCCAGCAGGAGTTACAGAGCCTGCACTGTAGGTGGGATGGCCCCCAGGCATACCACTGACTGCTGCTGGTGGCTGTCAAGGTAAAACAGGTCACTCACACATACAAGCAGGGCTTACAGATCTCCAGTGTCTAGGTAAGCATCTCTTCCAACACTTTTATCTAAATTGATGATGAGCTCCAGCCTAGTTTTATCCAACATGTATTGCGTAAGTATTACATTATTTAGTGCATGTACACAAATAAGCAGATATACAAATACAGGATTACCCCCCTTAAAAGAAGACACAGTAAGAGGAGGGATCAGGCATTTCACCCATTCTCATATCCACTCTAACACTGACTTAATATTTATAGAAGGAAATACACAACTAAGAAAAACTGTAGTAAACCAATAAGATGAAATACTAAAAACAATGATTGATAAACCTTCTTTCTCTAACAGCTGTACCAGTTAATTTATATACCTCAACTGAATTCCCTGAGAAGTAAATATTTTTACTGATGGGTGCTAATAGAGTGACAAGGACAGACTACTCAACAAACCCAGGAGTGAGAACAGGACAGACAAAGGGAATGAGGATAGAGCAAGGAATATGAAAGGGGACAGACAGATGGTGGTGAGGGATGAATTTAAAAGAAACCCTCGTGGGTGCCTCTAGGCTAGCAACTCACCGTGGCAAGACTCGCAGGCCTTCCCGGACACAGAGACGTCCGCCCCGTTGACCATGGTGGAGGAGGTGGAGGAGACGGAGGAGGTGGAGGTGGTGGTTGTGGTGGTCGTGGTGGTGGAGGTCTTGCCGTTGGAGAGTGCAGCAGGGTTTGGCTTGTTGCTGAGGAGGAAGATGGAGCAGCGTGTTAGTTTACCCTTTATAAGTCAAAGAAAATGGATGCTTTGGGAGGTTCAGAGTAATGTGTTGGGATGGACAAGGGAATAATAATAGGAACAAATAGCATACAAGTTTATAGCTGAACCAAATAAAAGCAAATAGGGAGACTAATACTGATCTTAGCTCCAATCCTGCATCCGATGACAAGTTCACAACCTCACACACACACACATACACACACACACACATATACAAGAGAGGCAGCATCACTCACTAGTTAGGAATGTAGACCTGCTTAAGCTTGGACTCAGCCTCCACTGCCTTCACTCTCTTCTGCTGAACGTATCTGTCAGTCGTCTTCCACATGTAGTAATACTCAATGATGTTTTTCAGCGTTTTCCATGGCAGCTGTGGGAGAGAGAGGTATAGTTACACACTCTTTGGGACATGTTCAAGCATCTCTCTGTGCAAAATCTAATGCTAACTAACTTTTCTTCTGGCTTTTCATTTTCCTCTTATTCCATTTTTATTTTGAATGCCTCTAAACTCTGGAGATATATATGCTCAGTGCCCTACACTATCTACCCTCCACTTCCTCTATACACTCACGAAATCTTGTCTGATGTCGTTGAAGTCCTTGCCGTACTTCTCCAACGCTTCTTCAAAGAGGTTTGCCTCCGAGGCGGACCACTCCTCCATCTCGTCCCGGCACAGCACCGGCCCCGTGGCGGGTATGAGCGAACACAGCGCCTTGCTGATGTCGTAATTGTGTTTGTGTAAGGTGTCCATGGCATGGAACTGAGGGGGGAAAAAAATACAGAACAATTACTTACCTGATACGACTTCCCTTCACATACTCACTTATACAAATGCCGAAACAAGCCAATATAACCATAAAAATGTCATTATGGATACATATTGCATCACCCAAAACAAAGCAGTCTTCTGTCCTCCAATAAAATCTCATTTACTCCTAAGAGGTCTACTTTGCACCATAAAATTACTACCAGAATCCTAAATATGCATTGAAGTACCCAATTATGCAGCAACTATATACCTAGCATATATACATTGAAGAGTAAAAAAACATCACTTGAATATGGCATCTAGTAAAGCGAGATACTACTAAAAACTCAGGTAGCAACAGGCCAAGCAGTTTAAAGTTTAAGCTCTCATTAATGCATAAACAAAACCTCTCAAGCAAAGGAGGAGGACCCACCAAGGTGACATCTCTGGAGGCAGCAGCGGCACTCATGTGAAGCGACGGCTGTTTAACAGAGGAGGAGCAGTCGAGGGCCCGGGCAAAGGTCCCCACTGAGCGTGACATGACAAGAAACTGGTCGATCTGTCTGTCTGTGAGGCCGTGGCAAGGAGTCCACACCAAACTCTCCAACTCCTCTAGGTTACGGCCATCAGTCTCTCCTGTTGGGCAGACAATCCAAGACATTAGAGAGGAGGGAGGTGTTGCAGAGGGTTAGAATGGGTACAGGAGGTAGGGCTGAATAAGAGGGAAGTTTTGGAAGGTTAGAAAAGATACAAGAGGTGATGAATAGGAGGGAGCTTTTGTAGGGGACTAGAAAGGGTGCATGAGGTAGTAATGAATGAAAACAGAGGATAGGCAGAGGAAGGAGAGAGCAAACAATATAAAATGGGACAGATGATGGTGAGGAATGAAGGCAATGGAGACAGCTGAGGGCAAGAGAGGATGAATGAAGAAGACAATAGGTGCTGACAGATGAAGAAGGCAAGATAATTAAGTAAAATAAGAAGATAGGAAGTAATATATGAGGTGTGAGGCTATTTGGGGAACTACAGATTACAGAACAAGAGCAATACAGATACTAAACATGAGTGAAATAGATGAACCAAAGCAACTTACCTTCTTTCATCAGTGAGGTAATATCTGCCTGAAATCTTGACCCAACTCTTATCTCTCCCTTGTCAGCTAGTAAGGTCTTCTGCTGGGGGTCATAGACTAGCGAGTAAAAGAAGGTGTCCTGGAAAAAAGAGAATGAACGAGGGATTAGGAAAATACATAGGGCCGTATTGCTAAACATTTCGTTGCCCAAGAACACATATTTGACAGGGCTTTCGTAGGAGTTTTGGGCATTTCCAGTAGTAGTTTTATGACCCCGGTGGTAGTTTTGCCCTTCTTCTGTACCGTGAACCTTAAGAAACACTCATTAGAATCCAACTGATCCCCTCTTTGACCTTTAGAAATACTGATGTGAGAAGAGAAAGTGTCTCATAATACCAACCACAAGATGACCAGCACCCCAGTCCCTCCATGCTACATATGACAAAAGGGGAATTTATTGTCCAGCTGACTGATTATTATACATGACCTTTCTTCACAGCACATATCTTTCTTCAGCTCAGCAAGGAACAAATATAACTTTTCCTTGAGGGTGTCTGTTATGATGCTGCCTAACCCTTGACTCCTCCCCTGTAATACCACCCCTATCACACTCACGTCCTTGTTCAGGTAGGCGAGGAGCAGCTCGGTCTCGTTGAGCAGGGTAACGGTGCACTTGCCCCTAATGTGGAGTGCAGTAAGGTCTCGATCTGCATGAGAGGAAGAGCTCCCGGTGCCTCAACTGGTGCCTCTCCTGGGGGCTGAGGCTCTCCCCGGTGGGTGTGATGATGGACGCCCCGCCACCCACCTCCCCGCCATCGCTGTCACTCTCATCCTCCTCTAAGGCACCTGCGAGAAGGACCGGAGGTTCTAAGTGGAGGGAAACAGGACGAAAAAGATAACTAAATTGTACTCCTTTTTTATATCTCTCTCTTCATAGCATTTTTTTTTTGTTCTTGTTCTTGTTCTGTCCATTGCTGGAAAATGAGGATGAGAACACACAAACACACACACATACATACTCTCACACACACACACACACACACCAAGGACTAAGGCTTCTGTATATATAAAAAATAAACATACAGCATAATTTATATATATATATATATATATATATATATATATATATATATATATATATATATATATATATATATATATATATATATATATATATATATATATATATATACCATCACCACCATCACCATACGAAATCATAAAGCAGTAATGGAATACATCAGTGGCAGCCCTAATAATAATGATAATGATAATAATAATAATAATAATGATAATAATAATAATAATAATAATAATAATAATAATAATAGAAACAGCAGCTAATAGAGGCAACAAATAAATAGTAAAATAATAATCATACAAAACTCTCCATTAAGTACTACTGTAAAAAGGAATAATAAGGATAACCAACTTGATACAAAAATTTAAAATAAAATAAAATGAAATAAATAAATAAATAAATAATAATAATAATAGAAATAAAACTTCATTCTTCAAGCACCAAAAAGCTACACCACCCCTCCCCAAAAAAGGCCCTTTCAACCATACTGCATACGAAAAACAATGATAATAACAAAAATAAAGATAAAAATAATGACAATAACTACATTCCCCATACCATTCACAGCCACCTTCCTTTCATCCCAACCAACCAACCCAGCACCAAGCAACTCACAGACACACACACACACACACATTACGTTCTCCATCGCAAAGAAAAACAAGCTTAAAATATCAATACGAATGCAAGAAAAACAACTTCAAATAAAACAATACGAATGCAAAATAAAAAATGCCCCAAGGTTCTATTCAGCGCATGCTCTAAAAAAAGTGTCCATGAAAGCTATGAAAGAAGTGCACCCAAGCCATGACCTTCCTCAAACCAGAGTGGCCAAAGGCAGAGTCCCAAAATAACTCCACCACGTGCGATCACTACAACCCACAACAGCCTATGCCTCTACACAACACCCAAAACACCACCATCGCAGCCACCGCCACCACCATTCTACACAAGCAACGGACATGTGGTGAGGGAAGGGCAGGAGGAGGAGGAGGGGTTGTGAGGGTAAGGCTGAGTGGGGAGGAGGAGGAGGGGGTTACCTTGCTGTGAGGCCTCTGAGGTGACACCTTCAATCAGGGGGGTTCCTTGGGTGTCCTGGGACTTTAACAGCTTCTTGAGGCCCCCGCACAGGTCCCAGGTCCCTCCGTGCCCATCTGTTCGGGCAGGGCAGGGTGGGGCAGGCGGGCGGGCGGGAGGGGCAGAAGAGAAAGCAGTTAAGCAACGGGATGTACACAGCAACAAGCCACGGATACTGACTGCCCTTTGTTCCATGTTGTGTGTGTGTGTGTGTGTGTGTGTGTGTAATATGGAGTGTGTGTGTGTGTGTGTTTGTCTACTTGTATTTACCAAGTTGTGATATATGGGAAGCAAGTGTGTGTGTGTGTGTGTGTGTGTGTGTGTGTGTATGTGTCTAATATGGTGTTGGGTAATGCTTTAGTTAGTTACTGGTGCTGCTAAGGTTGTTGTTGTTGTTGATGTTGTTGTTGTTGGTGGTGGTGGTGGTGAGGTTGGTTTTGGTGGTGAGGTGCTGGTAACCTTTCCACAGTATTACCAGTTTACCACAAACCACACCCCACATCATCATCACAGCTACCATCAGTGTGTTGTTGCTGGGTTGGTGTCATTGGGCATGGAAGAATTATAACTCTTTAAGTGGATGGGAGGGAGGGGGGAGTAAGGGAGGGAGGGGTATGTACAGACTGACAGACAATATGGGTTAGTTATGCAGACATACACGGGCGACACCACCTTACTGCACCACACTCTTTGTTAGTGAGGAAGGGAACAGGCAAGGACAGCAGGTACAACAACGAGAGAGTCAAGTTCCTGAGTCCAAGGTAGGGTTTAGAGTACAGTGAGAGGTCATGAGAAATTGGGTGGAAGGATATCACACTAACACATTCCAAACTTCTATTCCCGTCCGGAGAAGAGAATAAGTAACAGGAGGTGCTTCATAGGTAATCATCAGTAATAGGAAGTGCTTGGTGGCCATTCAAACAGTGCTGCATAATGGAGTTCTTATAAGCATGCCAATCCAATGTTCCTGTAAATGATTTGTCCTCCCACGCCAAACCATTCTCAGGGCAATTATAAATGATTAACCCACATGTAATATACGACTTTCTACGGAACAGAATGAAGTCCTTTGTTGATTTCTATTATCAGTTGCTACTTTAATGTGTTTGAAGATATCCACCTAACTATACTGCAAGAAGGCATCACATTTCTGCACTTGGTAAACTAATATATGCTTCCACTGTAAAGGGCCCTCATGTGTTTGAAAATACCCTTAACCTACCCTAACTATACCCCAAAAAGGCAACACACTTCTGTACTTGGTAAACTCGTATATGCTTCCACTGTAATGGGACTTTCTACTAACAAAACGAGCTCCTCTGATGATTTTTCTTAAAAGTTGCTGCCTGTCATGTGTTGGAAGATAGCCTTAACCTAACCTAACATAACAAAACCTAACCTAACTATAACCAACAAAGGCATCATATTTATGCACCAGTAAAACTCATACACGTTTCAACAGTAATGAGACTTTCCATCTATTACTAAAGGACCAATTACCAAGCATGTGATTAGGAGGATGCTGTAGGTAAATCCTTTAGAGCATAGTTATCAAAATGGAGGGTCTATCCTGAGGCAGTGGCACCTTACTAATTGGGGGAAGGCTGGCACTGGCAACCTCAAAGGACGGGAGATACACCTGGAACGCATACAAACACTGTGCCTCCCTGTGTGTGTGTGTTTGCATGTGTATGTGTGTGTGGGTGTGTGGGCGTGTGCATGTCAGAGAGAGAGAGGGTGGGAATGGGGGAGTTAAATGGATGTGGGAGGGGTAATAGGGGAGGTATGCAGGTGACAGGTGGTGGGAAGGGGAGGCAGTGAGAGAGGGAATTGGAAGAGGGAGGGAGAGCGAGTTACGTGAAAAAAAAAAATACATACCAAAAAAGGAGTCAGAGTGAAATACAGAAACAAATCAATGCATGACAACACATTATACATAAATTAGGAGAGAAAGGGGAGATGGGAAGGGGAAAAAAGGGAGATAGAGAAGCTAAAAAAAGGAAAAATGTAAAGGAGAGGTACAGAATGGAAGGGCAAAGAGGAGGAAGAGGAGGAGGAAGAAGCAAGGGAGCAAAAGGAAAGGAGGAAAGAGCAAATGGGAAAGTGATGGATGGGAAAAAGGGAAGATAAGAGGGGAAAGGTAAAGAGGAAAGCTGAAAGATGAGGGAAAAAGAGGAAAATGAAGAGGAAAGGAGAAAGAGGAAAACAAAGAGGAAAGAAGGAGAAAGAGGAAAAAGATGAAAAAACAAAGATAATGAAGGTATGAAAGGAGAAGGTAGGAGAGTGGATAGGTAAAGAGGAAAGATGAAAGGAGAGGAAAAAAGAGGAAAATGAAGAGGAAAACAATGAGGAAAGAAGAAAGAGGAAAAAGGTGAGAAAACAAAGAGAATGACGGCATGAAGGGAGAAGGTAGGAAAGTGGATAGGTAAAGAGGAAAGTTGAAAGGACAGGAAAAAAGAGGAAAATGAAGACTGAAGAGGAGAAAAAAAAAGAAGTGGAAAACAAGGTGGATGAAGGGAGGGGATGGGAGGCAAATGTGGGTGGGTAGGTGGTGGCAGAGAAAAGTTGAGGGTGTGAAGGAGAGAGAGAGAGAGAGAGAGAGAGAGAGAGAGAGAGAGAGAGAGAGAGAGAGAGAGAGAGAGAGAGAGAGAGAGAAACAGTCTGCAGCCAGCCTGGTAAAACTATTGGCGTTGTAAATATTGGTCTCTTTACAGGCAAATGGCAGCCGCTAGTCCTGCCTCACACCGGTTGGCGACAAAATGCACGGGCTCGGTGAGGGCGGACGAAATTAAAAAGGACGCAACTGTAAATAAACAAGATAAATAATCGTATATAAAATCATTGTTAAGCTAAAATAGGTTACTCAGGGAACTCATATTATTATTGTTATTATTATTATTATTATTATTGTTATTTTTATTATTATTGAAGAAAATAATGAATGTAATAGCGTAGTGTATGAGAGAGAGAGAGAGAGAGAGAGAGAGAGAGAGAGAGAGAAATAACAGTTAATCTCATTGCCACAGCCAGATCAATATGCGAGGGTGGAGGAGGAGGAGGAGGGCCTGAGAGAGAAAGAGGAGGAGGAGGAGGAGGAGGGGGTGTGGGTGGGGAGATGAGGGAGGGAGGAGGAGGCTGAAATGCACAAAACACTCCCCTCACGCGGTGCACACATTTCATAACACCCCACTGCCTCGTCTCCCTCGTCTCCCTCTCTTTCCTCCCCATCCCTCCTCCTCTCCCTTTACTCCCACTTTAAAACCAAACAACCCCCAAACAGCTGCCAGAGACGTAGCATTTAAAACTATTACCACCCCCTTTTTCCACCACCCGCAATAGTAGATAGTAGTAGTAGTAGTAGTAGATAGTAGTAGTAGTAGTAGGTCATAGCAATGCACTAATTTTTCCGTAACGGCATCTTTTTTTTAGAGCGTCATTTTTTCCTTTTTTTCCAGCGCACTGCAATGCATCGGTCGCCAATTAAACAAGGCAGTAATGTTATTTAATTTCGCCCGCGTCCGATGCTTTCCCCGTTCAATTAGTACGTGCTGTGATCGCATTTGTGTGTGCGTGTGTGTGCCTGTGCGTGTATGTGTAAAAGGACTAAGCCATACACAGTTGTCACATATGTAGGAGTCACCCTATCAAACCATCCATTTCCTCTGACGCACACATGCACAGACACATACAGACAGACGGACAGGCAGGCATAGCAAGGCAGGTGGGCGAGGCAGCGGTCGGGTGGGCTGGCGGTTCTGACTCAAACTTTTTTTTACCTCTTTTTCCGTCCCCCTTTAGTTCAGAGACCATCAGGCACGAATGCACTTCCCTCCTCTCTCCTCTCCTCTCCTCTCCTGGATGCTGACAAAAAGCGCTATGATAAAAAGTCGCGGCGCATATTCTATCTCGCCTGCACTCCACTGATGTGCTCGCTACAGTCTGTCTGTTTGTGTTGATGAGGACTCGCTAGCGTTGTCATTATTATCATGATTTTAAACTAGGATGTAGAAGGAAGAGGAAAGAGAAGAGAAGGGACTAGAGAAGGCAGGAAGGAAAAGAAGGAAAGGAGAAGAGAAGGGACAGGAAAGGAAAAATATAGATGAAAAGAAGAAACAGGATGGGAAATTAAGTTAAGGAAGGGAAAGAAAGGGAAAATTTAGCAATGAGATATATTAGAGTAGCTTGCAGGTGGATGGTTGAGGAAAATGAGGAGGATAAGTAAAGAGGAAAAGCACAAGATGAGATGAGGAAAGAGGAAATTGATAAGGGGAAAGGAGGACAGACAGACAAAAAGGTGGAAAGAACTCTCTCTTGGCAAAATACGAAAGATAAATTTAAAAAAGATTGGATGCGTTCATGGATGGTGAGGTTAGGCAGGGTTAGCTTAACAGGAGCTGCCTTGTATAGACCCACCGACCTCTTGCAGACCCCCACAATTGGTTCTCTCTTTTAGCAGTAATGTTGTGACTGCCAATACGATATACATTAAAAAAAAAAAAAAAATAAAAAAAAAAAAATAAATAAATAAAAAAAAGGATAAGTTCATGAATAGTGAGGTTAGGTTTACAGGAGCTGCCTTGTATGGACCTACCAGCCTCTTGCAGACTCCTAATGTTGTTATACTTTCCCTCTCCTCACCACAATCACCTTACTCTGAGATACCACACTGAGACAAGAGTACCCAGTGACCCCAGCATCTCTATCTGGTACTTTGACAATCTCCCTCGCACCAAGATCTCCTTCCACTCTCTCTCTCTCTACCCTAACAGGATCGACAGAAGTTAGCCCCACATTCTCACACATTACCAGGGTTACATACACACGTGACAAGGCTTCCGTAGAGGTCATAGTATTAGTATTCTCATGGGTAGTTTGAGCCTAGTGATAGTTTGACAAGACTTCTGCACCATGGATGTGAGAAACGCTCATGAGAACCTAACCTCCTTTGTGGGCTTGGGAAATAGTTATTGAGGGCCAAAAGCCTCTGAGAATATGGGCTTTTGCTGCATATGACCGGTCAACACCACCACCACCACCACCATCCTAACCACCAGCCAGAGTTAGCCCAGCCCAGTAGCATCTGCCTCCGCCACCATCATCACCACCACCACCGCTGCCATGCGAATCAATGACACCACCCCTGCATTTTTCATCACCCATCTCCATGCACACTGACCAAATTGAATACATTATGCATACCCTCAGGCCCAAGCAAGCACCACCACCACCAGTAGCCCAGCCATGTATGAGTGTATGTATGGGTGGTTGTAGTGGGTGAAGTCAGGGCCATTAGAGGGACATGGAGATAGGTGATGGGTGAAATTAGAACCTTGTGGGGATCATGGTGAGGAGGGAGAAGTACACTAGCCTCACACACATACACAAACATACACACTAGGGCAGAGAAGATTACTAGGGGTGTATTTCGTGCTAATGATGAATAAAGATGATAGAACAAACTGGTGATCTTCATAGTAATAGTAGTAGTGGTATAGTTAATGTTAATACAAGAGATAGCTTCAAATACATGGTAACGAGCTGGGTCATAGAAGTTAACTACCACATGTAAACTAATCAGCTGTAGTCTCTGTATATAGTTCTGTAGCTTTTGAATGAAGACTTGTGGATATTTGGTTCCCTATGCTGTGTTCTGTGTTGCTGTGGATTCCGGCGATGCAATACTACACTGATGATGTAATATTTCGCTGCCAACAGATATATAAATGCGTTGTGTGACTCGGAATACCTGCAGGGTGGTAGTATAACATTTTGCCGGTAATGTGGAAGATGTGTTGCGTGTGCGAGTGTACCAGTGAAGTGATAAAAATTTTACCGCGACTGAGTGTTGGTAATGTTTTGTGGGTGAGGCGAAAGGTTACGCTGCAGGACGGAATATTGTGAGAAATGTAAAATTTGGTGTGAATGGGTATTGGTAAAATTTTGCTGGTGAGGTGAAAGTTACACAGAATGATTATTATAAGAGATGTGATACTTTTTTTCTGATAATGTGCCTTAGTGGGGATAATTATAATGTTTCAAGCCTTCTTAACGGTATATAATGTGACAAACTGTTAGATAATTATGTTTTAAGCCTTATTTTACGATATATGATGTGACTGCTAGACTGTTAGAAATTAATAATGAAGTTTGAAATTTTTCTTTTTACCATGTAAAAGCATATCACCAACAACACTAAGATAAGAACAATTACAACATTAGCAAAACCGATAACCAGGTAGCAGCAACGGCCAAATATGTGGCTTTACCATGATATAAAGCCCCCAAAATAGATGATGCATAAACTGATCACAAATGCGTTGATATATAGTATGAAATGGTTTACATGAGTGACGATTTTTTCTCATTTTTTTCACTCAGAGGTGCCTTTAAGAAACATGATCCCTGCAGCTACGGGGTTAACCACCTATCCCGTATTAAAAAAATATAAATAAATAAGAATAAAACAGCCCCCATCCAGAATACTGTTAGTGGGTACAATTATATGTTCCAAACCTTTCTTTTTACCATATAATAAAAAAGACCTTACCAACAATACCAAAAACACTGACTTCACAGCATTACCAACACCCCTTGAGCTCCACCCCCTCATAATACACACCATACACAGCCCCCCCCTCACCCAGAATAGGAAAAAACATCCCGCTTCCCATTCCCTACTCCCCCCAAAACACAGCTCCCCCGTCTCCCCATACACCCAGAATAGGAAAAATAACTCCCCTCCCATTCCCCCACTCCCCAAACCAGCTCCCTCTCCCCCCCATACACCCAGAATAGGAAAAATAACCCCCTTTCCTCCATCCCCCACTCCCCCCAAAATACAGCCCCCTCCCCCTACACCCATAACAGAAAAACATCAGCGGGGTATTCATCTCCCCCGCCCACGTTTGCATTTTATTGTTATTTAAGCGCGCAATGCATGACTACAAAATATTAAAATAGGCAAGTATAAAAAAAAGTGTAAATGCAGCGAGCCGGGCATATGGTGATGGTGGGGAGGGATGGAGGGGAGGGAGGGATAGAGGGGAGGGGTGGAGGGGAGGGGAGCGTCATTCAGAGCCCTGCATTTGTTGATCAATACCGGCTCCTCCCCACCTCTGCCTCCCCTCCCTCCTCTTCCCTCCCTTCCCTTCCTCCCCCCCCCCTCCTATTTACCTTTCCTCCCCACCTCCACCACCACCACCATTCCCCTATTACCAGGCCAATGCAATGCAGCTATCCACCTCTCTCTCTCTCTCTCTCTCTCTCTCTCTCTCTCTCTCTCTCTCTCTCTGCAAGTAAAAAGAGGAAGGAAAAAAGTTGCAAGAAAGAAGGGAACAGGAAAAGAAAAGGAAAATAAGGAAAAAAGGAAGAAAATTGATTATGAAAGAAGGAAGAAAAGAGGAAAAAGAAAGGAAGAAAACACGAAAAAAAAGGAAAAGAGGAAGATGGTCGAGAAGGGAAAGAAACGGAAATGAACGATAAAAAGTGAAAGTGGAGGAGAGGAAGAAGGGAAGGAAGGAAGGAAGGAGTGGAGGAAAGAAAGGAAGGAAAAATGGAGGAGAGGAGAGAAAAGAGTGAGGAAGGGAGAGAGAGGAAGAAATGACCTTGAAATTCCCCTGTCGCTAATATTTTCAATGGTCTCCTTCCTCACCCCCCCCCTTTTCTCTCTCTCTCTCTCTCTCTCTCTCTCTCTCTCTCTCTCTCTCTCTCTCTCTCTCTCTCTCGGCCCAAACTCCATTTTCTATGCATTGGGTAACCGAGTAAGGATATTGTTGTTGTTGTTATCACTGTTCCTCTCTCTCTCTCTCTCTCTCTCTCTCTCTCTCTCTCTCTCTCTCTCTCTCTCAACCACCTGTAAATCACACACACACACACACACACAATCTCTCTCTCTCTCTCTCTCTCTCTCTCTCTCTCTCTCTCTCTCTCAAACAACCACACACACACTTTCATGAGAGAGAGAGAGAGAGAGAGAGAGAGAGAGAGAGGAGGCTAGGGGACACATAAAGGGAAAGTGGGAGGAGAGAAGGCATGGGAGGAGGAGGAGAATGACACAATATATGGGAAGAGGGAAGCAGAGGGGTGGGGGGGTGGGGAGAGAGAGAGAGAGAGAGAGAGAGATACCACATGCCGCCACACTATACACAGTAATGGGAAAGGGAGGGAGAGAGGGATAGACGAGAGAATGTGGAGATTAGGGGATAGGCCGGGAGGGGAAGGGAAAGGAGGAGGAGGAGGGAGAGTAAATAGCCATCACAACACAGGGGAAAGAAATGGAATGGGAGGGAAGGATAAAGGGGGGAGAAGGAAAATGGAGATTGCGTGGAGGGATGGAAATAGGGGAATGAAGGAATGAGAGGAAAATGACGAAAAGGAGGGACAAGGAATAAAGAAGAGGGAAGAGAAAAGAGGATAGAGGGAGGAAAAGGAAGGAAAAACATTGGAGATGTGAGAAGGAAACGAAAAGGAAGGACAACAAAGAAGAGGAGAGGGAAAGGACAGATGCGGATAAACAAGAGAAGGAAAGACAGAACGTAGAAAGGATGTAGAAAGAAAAACAGAGAAGAAGAGGAAAGGATAGAGACGAAGAAGAAAGAATAAACAATACATAGAGAACAAGGGAGGAAGGAGGGGAACAGACAGAACGTATGGGAACAAAGAAAAGCAAGAGAAAAAGAGAGGAAACACGAAAGGAAAAACATTATAGAAGAGAAATAAATAAAAGGAAAATAAAATAAAATAATAAACAAGAGTAACAGAGATAGAAGTGAATAAAAATAGGGAGGGGATAAGAAATATTAGAAAGGAAGCAGATTATAGAGAGAGAGAATGAAAATGTTGTGATGCTGGATGCTGGAGGTGAAAGAGGGTGGACAAAAAGAGGAAGAGAAACCAGTTGAGGGGGGAGGAGGAGGAGGAGGAGGAGGAGGGAGGGAGGGAGGCAATAAGAGCTGAAAAGGAGGAGGAGGAGGAGGAGGAGGAGGAGGTAGTAGTAGTAGCAAGCCGATGGAATTTTGTACAACGTGTAGGAAGGAAAGGAAAGGGAAGGGAAGGGAGGAAGGAAGGGAAGAGAAAGAGCAAAGGGGAGAAAGGAGGAAGGGAAAGGAGTGGGAGAGGAAGGAAGGAAGGAAGGAAAAAGAAGGAAGGAAGGAAGGGAAAAAAGCAAGCAAGTGAAAGGAAGGAAGGAAGGAAGGAAGGGAAAGGAAAGGAAGGGAGAGGAATGGAAACTAAAAGAAAGGAAGAGGGGAATGGACACTAAGGGAAGGAAGGGAGGAAGGAAGGAAGGGAAGGAAAGGTAAAGTAAATTAATATTGGAAGGGAAAGGAAGGAAGGAAAGGGTAAGGTAGGCTAGGGCAGAAAAAAACATAGGGGAAGGAAAAGAGAAAAAAAGGAAAGGGAGTGAAGGGAAAGGAAAATAAAGGAAAGGGAGATAATTTATAGGGATTAGGAAAGGGAAATTATATAAACGAAAAGAGGAGAGAAGTAGAGAAGAGAAGGGAAGGGAAAAGTGAGGAAGTGAAGGGAGATGAAAGGAAGGAGGGAGAGAGTTGGGGGGAGGGTAGACAGAAGGGGGGAGAAAAGGGGGAGAGGTTACAATCAGGAGGGAGATCGATACCTAAGACGTTTTAACATGCCCCTCGGCTCTTCCTTCCTCCTCCTCCTCCTCCTCCTCCCCTCCCCACCCTGACACAACACCAGTCGCCGCCACCACCGCCCCACCAACACACACACACACACCATCGCTGTCTCTATTCACACGCTCCCCCCCCCCCCTTCTCTCTCTCTCTCTCTCTCTCTCTCTCTCTCTCTCTCTCTCTCTCTCTCTCTCTCTCTCTCTAACTGTGTGTGTGTGTGTGTGTGTGTGTGTGTGTGTGTTACAGAGAGAGAGAGAGAGAGAGACTCGCGAATTTCAACGCATGGCGAAGCTTGTGATTGGAAAAAAAGAAAGAAAACGAAAAATCCCAAAACAAAACAAATAGGAAAGTGAGAGAGAGAGAGAGAGAGAGAGAGAGAGAGAGAGAGAGAGACGCCAGCATCACACCAGAAAAACTCAACAATATATATACAAAAAACAACAAATAAAGACATGAAAATTAAATAGCAATAGAAAAAGTAAATAATAATAATAACAACAATAATAACGTAATAATAAATAATGACAATATGGATAAAAAAAAACTTGCATATATAGGAATCAGGTAACAAGAGAGCAAACGAAGAGCATTATATTCCTACAAATTACTTTCCCAATAAATAAATAAACAGCAGAATAAAAAAAAATAATAATAGCCGCAGAACACAAATAAGCAAGCAAAAAAAAAAAAAGCAAAACCAGGCTAGAAAAAAATAATAATAAATAACAAGCAAAAAAGGGAAGAAAAAAATGAGGCGACAAAAAAATAATGAAGACCCCTTAAAAAAAAATAATAATAATAAATAAATAAATAAAATAAGAGGTAAAAAGGACAATAAAAATACAACTCATAAGAACCCAAATAGACCAAAAAAAAAAAATAAAAAAATAAAAATGGTGAACCGGTCAATAAAAATCACACACACACACACACACACACACACACACGCACACGCACACCCACACGTTGACCTCCGCGTAGCTGCCAGGCAGAGTGACCTCTGACCTTACCGGTGTGTGTGTGTGTGTGTGTTTGTGTGAGAGAGAGAGAGAGAGAGAGAGAGAGAGAGAGAGAGAGAGAGAGAGAGTTACCTAACAGACGAGGGAAAGGAAAAAAAGGGGAAAGTTTAATTAAAATATGAAAAAAAAAGTTAAAATCTATGTAGAAAAGAGGAGGAAGCAGCAGAAATGTGTGCGTGTGTGTGTGTGTGCGGTCGCTTATCTGAATAAATGATAGAGAGGGAGGGGGAAGATTTTTAAGCTGAAGGGGGAATGGATGCTGGGGGGATGGATGGGAGGGGGGGGTCAGTTGAAGGGGGGGGGTAGTGGGAGAGGTGGAGGGGGAAGGATCAGTTTGTGGGGGGGATGAGAGGGGGACAGTTAAAAAGGGGGAGGAGGGGGGATGAGAGGGGGGCAGTTAAAAAAAAGGGGGAGGGGGGAGGGGAAGGGTAGCACAGGTCAAAATATTGGTGACTAGGGACGTGGTGTTGGTGGTGATGAGTGGTGGTGGTGGTAGTGGTGGTGATGAGTGGTGGTAGTGGTGATGGTGGTGGTGGTGGTGGTAGTGGTGGTGATGGTGGTGATAAGTGGATAGGAAAAATGGTGATAGAGGTGGTGATGGTGGTGGTGGTGATGAGTGGTGGTGGTAGTAAGTGGATAGGAAAAATGGTGATAGAGGTGGTGATGGTGGTGGTGATGGTGATAGTGGATAGGAAAGATGGTGATAGAGGTGGTGAGAGTAGAGCAGACAGGCACATTCTCTCTCTCTCTCTCTCTCTCTCTCTCTCTCTCTCTCTCTCTCTCTTTGACTGTCATTTATTGATTTGCAACACCCATAATTGCCTCTCTCTCTCCCTCTCCCCCTCTTTCCACTCCCTCCACCCCAATCTTTTTTTTTTCCCTCCTCCTCCCCAATATTTTCCTCCCCTTCACTTCACGAACATCTATCTTATCTCCTTCAACCACTCCTCCTCCTCCTCCTCTTCTAAGACTTAACTCTCATAACAAACATAATAAAATAACAATACAACATGTCACTTCACACACACTGACTGACTGGCTGGGCATCACGAGTCCAGACCGGGATCAGACCATGGTGGATTACACACTCCCACACCCACCCACATTATAAACATACTCACTCTGGTGTTTGTCCGCCAGCATGATAAGGGACGAGGAGATGTCCCGACGCCTGTAGAAACACATCACCTTAGCTTCCACGTTCCCGTTGGGCGTCTGAGGGAAAGAGCAAAAATGTTGTTAAAATGATGATGGTGAATTGTATGATGATATGAAGGAGGGAAGGAACGAAGGAAAGGAAGGGTTAGAAGGAAGGAAGGAAGAAGGGGAGAAAGGAATGGAGGAAGGAAGGAGAGAAGGGTGAACATAACGTTAGAGACAGGAAGGAAGGGAGGAAGGGAGGAAGGCTGAAAATGATGTTGGCTAAGGGGTAATAAACACACACACACACACACACACACACACACACACACACACTCGCATACAAAACAATACCACCAGCAACACAATAGCAGTCATGCATACAATAGCTGGACAACAACAACAACAACAATAATACAACCACCACCACCACCACCATTCACATCCCCTATTCGTCTACCCATCTGTTAACACCACACCTCTCTCTTGTTGGTGGTGGTGGTGTTGGTGTTGGTGGTGATGATGAAGTGTCAACATCAAGAACATTGTTAAAAAGCTTCCTCACCTCTGAACTTTAAGTGTGCGTGCTTGTGTGTGTGTGTGTGTGTGTGACCAAGGTGGATGACGTTTACCCAAGCACATTATCTCTCTCCCTCCCTCCTTCCTTCCCTTCACCCTTCCCTCCCTCCATCCTTCCCTTCATCCCTCCTTCCTCCCTCCCACACAGATAAACCGATCGACATATATGCTTGAGGGGACGCATACACACACACACAAGCAACATAAGCAAGGGAGCAACACATGGCAACACGAGAATACAAGAGGACAGTCACCCTAAATACACGTAATGCAGCTCCTGAGAACAAGTCACTCATCATGTGTCTTATAAATCGATAGAGGACGAAGAGAAGAAAGGTTTTAGATGTAGGACACAAAAAGAATGAGGATAATATGAATGAGAGGGTGTTATATCGTAAGGAAAGAAAAGACAACTAATGAGATATCCCCTGCCACTAACCTAACCAAACCCAATCTAACATTACCTAGCTTGACCTAACCTAACCTAACCAAGCCTAACCCAACCTAACATTACCTAGCCTGACCTAACCTAACCTTAATCAACTCAACCTAACCTTGCCTAACCTTACCTTACCTAACCTAACCTAAACTTACCTAACCTAGCTTGACCAAGCATTACCCCTGCCATTCACGACTTCATGAAATCGATCCAATAGAAACTCCTTCACTTTTAGGAGCTTAAGATATCCTCAGGTTCAGAGTTAAGAGATGGAAAACTGCAATGATATACAGTTTAAATAAAGGAAGTTATATAAACCTTACATAAAAGTACACACGAGTCAATAAACAAAGACGTAATAGTTTCTTGTTATTAAAAGTGGATAGATAAATAGACTAGTGTTGTGATTTCTCGAGCCAATCTATCCTTGAAGTGATATAAAAAATCCTACGTTCACGCCTCCATGCACTGCCGATAAAAATAAACATATATAGGAAGGGGAAAAAATGGACCCCCAAATTTTAACGAAACTAAGGTCGTAAAAAAATAAAAATAAAAAGTGCCAGGCTTGCCCCTAGAATATTAAAACGAGCCTACCTAAGGGGGAGGAGGAGGAGGAGGAGGAGGGCGACCAAGCGAGGGAAATAATAATGATGAAAAAAGTGGCCAGCCAGGCGTTCGTCCGCTGAGAGAGAGAGAGAGAGAGAGAGAGAGAGAGAGAGAGAGAGAGAGAGAGAGAGAGAATATGTGGTGTGTGTGTGTGTGTGTGTGTGTGTGTGTGTGTGTGTGTGTGAGAGAGAGAGAGAGAGAGAGAGAGAGAATATAAGGTGTGTGTGTGTGTGTAAAGCATTACGCGCGAGTGCGCGCACGCGCACCACCGGACGTAATAGTTTTGAGGGGAAGGGGGGGAGAAGAGGGAGGGAAGGGAAGGGAAGGGGAGGGGAGGGGAGGGGAGAGTGGAATCGGGTGGTAACGAGGGAGGGAGACTGGGGAGAGGAGAGGAAATGGAGGAGGAGGAGGAGGTGCATGAGAGCGGGAGGGGAGAGAACAGGGTGATGAACTGGAGAAATGAGGGAGGGGACAACAAGAGGAGGAGGAGGAGGAGGAGAAGGAGCAGGGGAAACGGTGATAAAGGGGGTGGGGTAAATATCCTGAAGGTAATGATGAGAGAGAGAGAGAGAGAGAGAGAGAGAGAGAGAGAGAGAGAGAGAGAGAGAGAGAGGGGAGGAAAGGAAGAGGTGAGAGGGTCATACACGATTGGCAAGTAAGTAACCAAAATCGCTGCTTCCAGACACAGACAAGAGCTAGTCCCACCACCACCACCACCACCACTACTACTACTACGTCAGCACCAATATAAACCGCCACCAATACACGGGGCTTTTGTAGCGGCGCGAGGGACGGGATGCAGCGACTGTCCCTCCTCTACAAAGTCAAATAAAACAGTTCCCCCACCCCCCCACCCACCTCCCTCTCAACGAATGCGGACCTGTACACCAACACAAATAGACAAATGGCGTTGCGACGAGTCTATGCTGCCTACGCCACAGAGTATAAGAGCAACCCCAACGAGGCTATTCTTTTTATCATAGCAACCCACTATCTATCTATGCACTCTTCTATCATAACAACCCATATCATTATACATACCCTTTATCATACATGCTTTCTCTATGTATGCACTCTTCTATCATAACAACCCATATCATTATACATACCCTTTATCATACATGCTTTCTCTATGTATGCACTCTTTCATCATGACAACCCATACCATTATACATACCCTTTATCATACATGCTTTCTCTATGTATTCTTTGTGCATTATGTATCGTTATGAATAAGCCTCTTTCACAATAGACCCTCAAAGTGATATTACACGTATGGACGCATGTTATAAATACCCGCTTTGACCGTATGAAAAATTAATGTATACGGATTATTACACAAAATAATGATGATGCCAATAATAAATGGGGTAGAGAATGCGTATGGACTTCATGTACTTTGCATGTATATATACTCTTCGTGTGTGTGTGTGTGTGTGTGTGTGTGACGGAAGTGAGGCAGAGCATAAGCCAGGCATGACCAATTGCTTCCCACACTCTCAAACACACACACACACACACACACACACACGTCTCAATCCTGTTCAAAAGACTATATTTTTTTCCTATTGCAGTAAATAAGAATCTAAATATACACCTCTTCTTCCTTCTTTTCCTCCTACATGATAAAAAATAAAAAAATAAAATGGTTGAGTAGGAAGAAAGCAACAGCAGCGTGAGAGGAAGAGGAGGAGGAGGAGGAGATAAGAGTGGATAGAGAAGGAATACAAACTTACTGAAGGAGAGGAATATGGAGGGAAAATAAGAGGAAGGAGGAGAGTTGAAAGTGAAAGTGAAGAAGAGAGGGAAAGGAGGAAAGAAGGTGGAGAAGGAATGAAAGTGAGAGGGAACGAAGGGAGGTAAGAGAGAGAGAGAGAGAGAGAGAGAGAGAGAGAGAGAGAGAGAGAGAGAGAGAGAGAGTGACGTGGGGGAAGGGGGGAGGTAGGAAGAGCATCATGTTACTATGGAAACAAAAATAATAATAATAATAATAATAATAATAAGAGAAAGCACGCATTCATTTCCATTCCCTTTAACACACACACACACACACACACGCAGACTAATCCAAGCGCCTCACCAAAATATACAGAACACATATATATATATACGTACAGCTAACTGATCGTCCAATGCATAAATGATAGACGCGATAAAGTGAAAAGGGAAACTATATTGTATGAAACGACGAGTCGCTATTCCTAACAGTAGCAGTAGTAGTGGTCGTAGGTTAAGTTAGGGTAGGTTACGTTATGTTAGCAGTAGTAGAAATAGTAGTAGCGGTAGTAGCAGTAGTAGTAGTAGTAGAGGTGGTGGTCGTAGGTTAAGTTAGGGTAGGTTAAGTTAGGGTAGCAGTAGTAATAGTGGTAAAAGTAGTAGTAGTAGTAGTAGTAGTAGTAGTGGTGGTAGTAGTTGGTCGTATCTCTTCTTTTGTCTAATCTAAACTTTACTAATTAAATTAACCCCACACTCTCTCCCTCTCTCCGTGTGTGTGTGTGTGTGTGTGTGGTTGGTGTCTCACGTTTCTTGATCTGCTCATAAATTATCGATATCAAGACGGTTGCACTGAGCTACATGAAGGTCTCTCTCTCTCTCTCTCTCTCTCTCTCTCTCTCTCTCTCTCTCTCTCTCTCTCTCTCTCTCTCGAGCATATAAATAGCAGAAGGACTTGAGGATGTTAGTATATATTTCTCTTCTCTTCTTCCTTCTTCCTCAAAAACAAAAGAAGAAGTAGTGGAAGGAGTGCTCTCAAAATATATAAAATAAAAAAAAGAGTAAAAATGAACACAAAGAAGACGACGACGACGAAGAGAAGAGGAAAATGGACAAAAACGCAACTCTGATAAGATTCACACACACACCTGGCAACACTGCAACACACCATTAATTAACTTGGGGCGTCACTCCCTCTCTTGCCCTCCTCCTATCTATAACCCCCCCCCCCCTCCTGCAGCTGGTGGTGGCGGTGGCAACTCTTGGTCACGCTTCAGAGGGCAAGTATATGTATTTTTTTATTATTTTTGCTCTCTTATGTATTGCGGCAGTGATATTTTTTTTATAGTTTGGTGTCTTCTTCTTCTTCTTCTTGTTTTCTTTTGTAAATGTTGTTGTTTGTGGATGTTTGTTTGTGAGTGAAGAATGTTGAATGTTTATTTTGGTTATAATTATGTTTTTTTTCTTTTTCTTTTTTGGTGTGTGTGTGTGTGTGTGTGTGTGTGTGTGTGTGTGACCTATTCCAGTGCCTCTTCCTTCCTATAAGTCGGTGTCCTCTGCATTGTTTTCATTCTTTTCCTTCATATTTCTTTCCTTTCAAAACGCTCTATAGTCTCCATACCCCAACTTCCTTTGATTTTTCCTCTGCTCTGTATGTCCTGCGTTTCCTGGGTTGCTTACAGCTTCCTACAGCATCCTTTTTTATTCCATGTCATTTCCCTTTTTTTCCTCCCGAAATTGACCTATCTTTCGGCCACTCCTCTTGACTCTTTCGTAGGAGCAGTGAGTAGCGACCTTTTTTTTTTTTTTTTTTCATTATTGTTTCCTTTTGCCCTTGAACTGTTTCCTCTATTGTAAAAAAAAAATAAAGAAATAAAAAATAAAGAAAGAAAAAAACAACAAAAGTTCGGTATATTATTTTTCTCCGTCACTTTCCTCTTTTCCCATCAATATCGTTCACCCATCCATCCATCCACTCCTGAAGCATCGCCCTTAGTTTTTATGTATGCATTTATTCAACATTTTTTTTCTAGTTTTACTGTTTTAAGCATGGCACCAATTTCCTTTTTTCCTATCATAAGTATTCAGTGATTCAGTATATACATCACAGCTTCATATTTCACCAACACTCCTTTCTAATTGTATGTATATAACAATGACACCAATTTCCCTTTTCTCTTATTGTTTGTAATTCAGTAAATGTATCGTCGCTGTATATTTCTCCTACAGTTCAATTCATTCCCATTCACGGAACATCATGACATATAAAAGCCAAGCCCTATATGCATTGCTGTAAAAAAAGTGTGTGTGGTGATGAGAAAGGTGTGACCATATACAGGCATTCTTTCTCACTCCTGCATGCTAGTCTTGCTGTGTTCTGCTTGAATGACGTGAAAACAAATCCTGATATAAAGCCTCTCCTCCCGAAATTGACCTCTCTTTTTGGACACTCCTTTGATCTCTATTCAGGAGCAGTGAGTAGCAGGCTTTTTTTAATGTATTTTTCTTTACGCCCTTGAACTGTCTCCTTAGCTGTAAAAAAAATAATAAATAAATAAAAAAAATAAAAAATAAAAATAAATAAATAAATAAAATAAAAAAACACTTACGATATACTCCTCCCTAACATACACCTGAACAGACACAGGAACTCGAACAGTCAAACTGATGCCATATGAACGTCATAATCAACTAGTCAATGCTAAAACACTCTAGAATCAAAGAAACATGCTGGGAGTGGGCTAATAGAACATGCTAATACACTTAACTCTGACATACATTGCAGGAAATCGTTACAACACAGAGTAGATTGACAAGACTACCTAACAAGTTTAACAAGAGTAACGATGCCCAACATTCTGGAATCTAAACTATTGTGACCTGAGAGAGAAAACTAAACAACCCAGTGTGATAAAATTGTCTTATGTAAACTAGGCCCAGACAGACACACAGCAGGAACTCATTGTGACGTGATTGAGTAGAGTTGCAATGCTTCACACCCTGGAATCCAAACTAATGTGATTTAAGTGGGATAACAAAACAACCCAGCATGATACAACTGCCTAATATACACTAGTCCCCCCCGAATCAAGTTCACATGCTCTGAGTGGAACCGCAACACACCATAACATGATACTAACAGCCTAACACACAGCAATACCCAGGCAATCAAAGTGACCTGATCTAACCGCTATGCTTAAGTAAATTGTTAGACCCAAGGACCTACTAGCATGATACCTTGCCTAACACATTCTCTAGAACACAACACATACAACACAAGGACTTCATAACACAGTACCTCGCCTAACACACCCTCTAGAACACAAGGAATAAAATGCTTTGGCTTAACTAAGGGTGTCACTGAAATAACTCCATCCTAAAGAGCAAAAGACCAAACTGACATACGTAGTGTCATCAAATAAAGCAAAAGACGTGAGTAAGACGTAATATACTATTCACACTATTATTCTTCCTTATCACCTATTTACAACTACCGAACCTAATGATTTAGTAGATCAGGAATTTTCTTTTAATATCATCTGCTGCTGTAAAAAAATAAACTTGGGAATTCATATAAAGCAAGAAGTTACTGTACTATTCACTGTCATCAGCTATTCACTCTACAACTACAAAAGCAAAATATTTAGATCAGGAACTTTCTTTGGTTTAATTCCGTATGAAGGTGCTAAAAAAAGTCCTTGGAAATACATATATAAAAAAAGACGCCTACTCGTGTGAATCTCTTCCATTTGCAACCTCTTGATGACCTACGTGTTGTAATACCATGAATACGTTTAAAGCTGACCTGTAACTAAATAACAATGTGATGTATTTTGAATTCATGGCAACAAGGATTTAATTGCAAACCGTTTTTACTGACACATCACGTATTCTTACTCCTGAATAATTGCTAGTATTAATATGTGTAACTGTTGCTGCTAAAATGCTTGATTCGTATATTGATTTGCTTTGTTAATTTATCTGTTACCAGGCTTGAGAGTATAGGCCATTTTCATAAAGTATTCACTTCCCAACCAAGCATCACCCAGTTTCTTATAGTACTCCATCAATGCCTCACTTTACAGCCACATATCACTTTACAACCAACTATCGACCATTTCTAAACAGTATTCCGTCAACACCTCACTTTACAACCAAGTATCGACCATTTTCATATGCTTCCTCAACGCCTCATTTCCAAACACACCCCATATCTCAAACTTCCAACTTTAGCTTCCCATTCCCTAGCACAAATGGTCTTCCCACTCAATCAAACCTATCGTTCACTGGGGCACACGCAGACACCGACGCAAGCTTTACAAGGTAGAGAGTGGCAAGAGTTGTCGAGAGTCTATGTGACAGCGATTACGTATAGTTCTATAGAAGGTGAAGGAATTACCAAGAACAAGTTGTAACAGAACTCAATTTCAAATCTGAGGATGTGGAGAGAGAGAAGAATTGACAAGCATGGGAGGAAAAATTAATGTGGGGCAGCCATATGCATTGGGGGAGGTGGACAGAGAGGTAAGACAGACAAGGTAATAAGGAAGTTCAAAGTAAAGAAGGACCTTGGCATAGATAAAACAAAAATGCAATGATATGGAAATGTAGTTGTGGATATGTAGTCTAGTATGGAAGCAGAGTGAGGTGCCAGAAGACTAGAGAAAGGACAGGATTGTGCTGCTGTATAAAGGAAACGTGAGCTGGGAGTAAGCGATTCGATGGGCATCATAAAGACAGAAAGTGCTGGAGAGATTGGTGACTTTGGTGATGGCTCTATATGAATACAAGATCAAGGATGAAGACTGAAACAGGAGCCTTGGATGGACATGAGATTGGCATAGGAGTGCATCATGGGTAGGTCCTAAGTCCCCTATTGTTTGTAGTGGTGATGGAGGAAGTGACGCAGGCGAAGAGACGATGCGTGTGGGAATTGTTGTATGCAAATGATCTGGTGGTAAAGGCAAAGAATGAGGATGCAATTAACAGGTACAGAAGATGGAAGACAGGGTTGGAAAAGAGAGGCTTGAATATGAACATACTTAGGTGATGGTAACAGGGAGGGCCCCTGGGGTGAGGCTGGAAAGAGGTAGGTACCCATGTAGTTTTTGTGGAAGAGGAGTGGGTAGTATTAACTCCATCCTGTGCATGGGATGTGGGAAGTAGTGCCACAAGAGATGCTCAGGGCTTAGGAATGTAAATCAAGCAGGGGTGAACAACAGGCACCCAGCGTGTGAAAGAGGGGACAGGAAACAGCGGAGGGAGGAGACAATGGAAGTAGATGGAGATAGTCTTCATATGGTGGATCAGTTCTGCTATCTGGGAGAGATGTCGAGTGGGGTGAAGCAGTGACAGCAGTGAAAACAAAAATACCAGCTGTGTGGAGAACATGGAATTAGAAAGCCTGTCAGTCAACACAAAAATACCATTAAGGAACAGCAGAAAGATCTACTGTGCATGTGTGAGGCCAGTGATGATATACAGAGTAGAGAGATGGTCAGCAAATAAGGAGATGGACAGGATGAGAAGGAGCAGTGACTGAAGAGTGCTGAGATACGTGGGACGTGTGAAATGAGAAGCTACGGTGTCAAACAAGGTGATGAGAATGTGTGGTGTGGAGGACGTGTTGAGCGTGATGAGGAGGCAAAGGTTTAGATGGTATGAGCATGCCAAGTGGGAGAAGGGCCATGTACTCAGAAGAGCTGTAGATGTAGAGGTAGAAAGGAGGAAACCAGCTGGAAGACTGAAGAAAACTTGGAGACTGTGAGTGGAGGAAGATATGAAAAGAACGAACATCAGAGAGGAGAGGGTATAAGATCATCAGGAGTAGGAGAGACTCGTAGCCCGTTCATCCCAATAAGGAAAATAATGACACTAAACTAGAAGAGGAGGAGCACAGCCAAAATGTTGAAATAAATTGATCTTTCTTTTCATCCCCACCATCATACAGCCACACATACAGTACTGAATAACATGTTCCTTTCATCTACAAAGCAATGACTCTGCGCTGTGAGCAACAAAGCGGCATCCACACGAGGGCCTGGGCCACTCCAGCTGAGGCATTATTAAGTAATTAATTACCGGCAAGTGACCTCATCCTGTTGACAAGTGATTCTAAGAAAATGCTCCCCTGTAACATATAAGCAGCACTGAGGGAAGAACTTTACAGTTACAATGAGAAGCATCACTACACCCGCAGTATTCCCAGCAAGGTCTGACCCTGAAATTAGTGATGGCCAATGACGGGCAGCGAAGAATTAAAATGAGTTTTTTTTTAATGACGTAAATTACTTCTGATAAATATAAGACAAACATTTAGAAATTACAGTAGCATGCACAAAACTTCACATCCCAACCCTCCCCATGCAACACTAGTATTCCCTCCCTTTCATTCACCCCAGGCAAGAGACATGAGGGTCATCAGGAAGATATACTATGGAAAAAAAAATAATAATAAATTGTGAGTAAAGACTACACAGATGATTTTTATGAACAACTAATATACTGACGGGGAACAAATTAAAGATGTAATGAATAGTTTAATCAATAAATAATAAAAATGCATCTTCATTGCTCATATTTGATAGCATTTGCATCTACCACACCTAAACATTCATGAAAATTGTGCAAACTTCGAGTAAATAAATCATAAAATATTTCTGCTTCCCATCTGAGCCCTGGACAATAGTATCACATTCTCCTGCCTCCTCCATACTGCTCAGTGACAATTACCACACTTTTTGTTACCTAAACATTGATGCATAACCCCTTGACTGTGGATTTCCGACAATAAGAGATCATCAAGATTACAGGAATGGAACAAAAAGTGGCTACTACAATTCAATGGAAAAAAAAAATTTGGTCATGCACCTTGGGAGGGGATATCCAGCATACCAATACCACATGGGAAAAAATACTCCACTATCCACCACAGAGGCAGAGAAAGACCTTGGAGTGTATGTTACCAGGCTACCAGTGAGGGCAAAATCCGTGCCAATCACAAAACTTTCATCTCTTGGTAATAACTAATAGAGCATAAGAATTCCTCCAAACAATATACCCCAAAACAACAACAAAAAACAATCATATGTGTATACAAGCCTTGGAGGGTCACAGGTCATGACGAGCATCACACATTCATTCAGGTACAAAAATAAACTGGCATAAAACAGGGAATGGCTGCTGAGTAACAAGGACGGGGAGGGAATAAAACAGCACCCCTCCCCTCTGATAATGGGAAGTCACAGCATGTTATATATTCAGGAATAAGGACAAACATCATATAAGAACGGACATGCCATTTATTACTATTTATAATGAAACTATCCAAAAAGTGACTGATTCTCTTTTTATACTCAATTTCCAGACTTTAATTCTTTTTTTATAGTTTTTTTTTTAGTATTTTCAAACAATAATGGAAGAAAAAAATGAATCTGAATGGTCAAGAATTTTGCTACTTCAAATAAAGAGAAAGAACTCACCTTATTTAGCTCCTCTATTCTTCTAATTTGATATGGTGATGTGGATGATGTTTCAAAATATACATAGTCTGCAAGGCAAAGAAGACTGCATTAGTAAGATTCTCCAACCTCGGCACAACAAATGCCACAGAAATAAAACATACTTTTATATATATATATATATATATATATATATATATATATATATATATATATATATATATATATATATATATATATATATATATATATATATATATATATATATATATATATATATATATATATATATATATATATATATACATACTCTTAACTATTATCCCAAACAACCTCTTGGAAACAAAACAGATCAGGAAAATTTTATCAAGACCTACGTATATACTTAGAAAAATCATCAGGACTATTGTCAAATCTGTAAAATATTATAAACAAACCCATAGCATCATATAAGTCATCATGATTCAATAATGACTGAATATGCAAACAAACGTAATAACTGAGGAAGCCACAATAGTTTATGGTGTGTTCTATCAACCTGTCTCATAAGTCATCGCAGTGCATTTTAGTAATTCAGTATGTCCTAACTAGATATCATTATGTCATACCAGTCACGGCTTCACAGGCATTACATCATAGGAGTCTTTTCTGAGCTCCGTGCCAAGACTCTTAGAACCAAAACGAACCCTGTCACCCCGCCATGCTCCTCCAACTTGGTACTTACAAGCAATGCACAGCTCAGGGCACATGCCAAGTATACTACTAAGCTGAGCCAAAAATGATTAACTAGGTCAAGTAAGCACCTGACTACAAGTTCACACAAATGCTGGTTTTAGATTCACAAGAAAAGTATAAGAAATAAAGCAACTATCACTTAATGACAACCTGTAGTTTGTGCTGCTGGAATAATACAATGATAGTAAGCGTTATCACACAGGAAGGACGTTGCAGCATACTTTGTGACTCACCAGTGTCAACTCCTACATTCAATCTATAGTCATGATGCTTCTCCTGTACCATCACTTATAAGAGCTAGGAAAGTGACTATAATGCTGATGACAAATAACTCCTACACTCAATCTAGTCATGTATGCTTCTTCTGTACCATCACTCATAAAGGCTGGGAAAGTGACTGCACTGATGATAAACAACCTTTTCAAAGACTAAACAAGACTATGACCTTGAAAACAGTGACCAGGAGAGCAGTGTAGGTCAAGATGAGAGCAAGATTGGATTGTGTGCCCTTAAAAATGTAAGCGTCTGACAGCTGACAGAGGAAGGCAGTGTAAGTCAAGGTAACAGCAACATGGCAGTGAAACGAAGACTCAAGGGCCACGGGACGAAGATGAGCTTTGAGGTGACATGCAGCTCAGAGGATGCTCCAAACTTTTACTCTACTATCCCACATCCTGCTCTCTGCCCCATTCTAAGTAGATATGACAGCAAAATGGGAGGTGTTTCAGGATATAAGAAAAAGCAAGTGCACTGTTTTATGAAACTGCAGCAGCCAATCACATCGAATTTAAGCTTGTAAGAGATGGACCTTAGCACCTGACCGAAAGAGAGAGAGAGAGAGAGAGAGAGAGAGAGAGAGAGAGAGAGAGAATAATGTGGAGAGCTTCATATCTGCAGACAAGCAAGAGGAACAAGGACACGTTGGAGGAACATTCAAACGCACTATGCACCTAAAGATAACAGAAGATAAGATTTTTTTTTTAAACATGGTAAGAAACCCAACATATGTCAAAGGGTGTATTAAAAAAAGAAATAATGAGAAGCAAGAGAAAGTGGCTTACAATGTGCTTCCCTGGCAGCCGTGAGCAATTAGTATGAAAATCATTTTTTTTTTTTACAAGAGCCGGCTCAAGGGCAACAAAAATTATATATATAAAAAACAGCCCACTACTGGCCGCTCCCACATAATCTCATGCTAAAGGGAATCTCAAACAATCACAAGGAACATCAAAGTAATTCTTCATTTAGCAAACACCAAGTGAATCATGTTTACATATATGGAAACTCAAAATATGGCTTCCTAATATACAATTCTGACATAATTCAAAAGCTTTATAAACTTCCATGTTGTGTTGATTGTTAGGTTAAGTAATAAGTTGTTTAGGCTGTTTCAACATTCAGCCAATTGCCAGTTCAACCACTTCTGCCTAAATGACTTACAGCAGAAATTACCACAACTAAAATTTAGATAGAAAAACTTACTACATGTTCTTTGGTACGAGCTCAAGTTTTCCACAATAACTAGCTAATGCCACATATATCTTGACATGCTATGCTCATTGTTCTTCTTGTCATATATAGACAGAAAAGGTGCAAGTCCAGGGTCAATCCTATCACACTATAACTCCAGGTATCAGAGAAGGTGAACGGAAACCTAAGTAAATGGGTGAGTGACAGAAGGTGTTGGTGTGTGTCTGTGTGAAGACTGACGAGGAGTTAGTTCGGCCTACATCCCTCACATTATTTGAAACTAGCCCACCCATGATGTCACTTTCCCTATCCTATAAGGTCATGCTCACAACACAAGCAAACTTTTCTGAAATTAAAACATTGGTCAGTAACATAATAAAGCACATGCAAAAAGTTTCTAAACACTACAAACATATTTCCACACATTGACTACCTCATGCAATTAACAGAAAACAAAGATCAGCATCCAGATACATGACAGCTATCGCCTCCCAGCACTTACATTAAGATGGTCTTAAACGAAGTACGCTCACGAGTTAGAGAACTAACAACTTGACACAGTAGGAGGTATCAGATTTCCTACGAAGGTAACCATATTGTGTATCTATTGACCGAACAGCTTGGCAAAATCACTACGAGTATTGATAAACCTCCAGAAGTACACCCAATTCAAAATAGCCAACATTACCGCTACTAAACACGGGCAATGTCACTAAGCGTACTTATATTTAACAGAGCCACACTAACACCAAACTGACAGTATGTGACCTGTCGCCGCTAAGGATAGTAACCAATCGACAGTGCAATCGTAACCTATCACCATAAAATAACATGACGCAGCTTTAAAAATTGTTCAACTCTCAAAACACAAGCGACAGGTAAGGGCGAAGCAAGATGGCAGTGTGTTAAACGTGCACGAGGTACTTCACATAGCACAGACATGTCATTCGCAGCAGTGACAGGCATAACTCTAGAATGACACCCAAATATTTGTAAGGAAGCAACACAGGCGGTACAAACTATCACTGACACTCAAATTTAACCGACACACACACATGGACACACTGACACATGCACGAACACACATGATAGGATAGGAAAAGGAAGATAAAAAACAATAAGAGGGAGAGGATAAAAATACCACAAGAGGAAGATGATTCCCAAAAACAAGAGGAAGAAAATGATTCTCCAAACACAAGAAGAGGAAGACCAAAAAAACACAAGAGGAAGAGGAATTCCCAAAAACCACAAGAAGAGGAAGAGGAGGAAGACCACAGCAGAACCAAATAACCACAAGAAGAGGAAGAATCCCCAAAAAACACAAGAAGAGGAAGAGGAATCCCAAAAAAACACAAGAGGAGGAAGATTCCCAAATACACAAGAAGAGGATGACCAAAAAACGCAAGAGGAAGAGGAAGAGGAATCCCCAAACACCACAAGAAGAGGAAGAGGAATCCCAAAAACACAAGAAGAGGAAGAAGATTCCCAAAAACCACAAGAGGAGGAAGACCAAAACACCACAAGAGGAAGAGAAGAGGAGGAAGACCACAGCAGAACCAAAAATCCACAAGAAGAAGAGGAGGAGGAATCAGACAAACAAACGAACAAACACACGTACACACAAACACACGCACACACGTACACTGTTTACATCCATCCTGTGACCTGACCTGACCTCCCACGCCCACGCCACGCCCACGGACACGCACTAAGCACAATTAATCCCTTCTCTTGACCTCGAAGTTTAAATTTAAATATAAGGTTTAAATTGTAAGGCAGGACCGGCAAAGGGGTCGAGGGGGATTTCCCTCTATACTCACCTCCCACGCGGTACATGTTACTCGCCATCTTGACCTCTACTCGCCACTACTCTTGACCACTGCTCCGCCGGCCCTGCTCTTCATCCCCGCCGCCTAGGACGAGGGACGTGTCGGCGGCCTCGGACAAGTCGCCATTTTGTCACTCCCGAAGACGCGTTCCACTACTCCGCCATACTGGGACTTTTCACTATTATCCTTCCTCCGAACTCGCTTTCCGAGGTGACTACCAATAAATAAATACATAGAAATGATTTGTAGTGTGAGGAAATATATGGTGCGGTGGTGTGGGCTTCCTGTGGGTTATAGAAGCACTGGGAATGGTGTTGTCAAGAGGTGGTGGTCGCCCGGTGAGTTCTCGCCCTCAGAACATAAATTTTGTGACGTCACGAGTCTGCCTCCCGCCAGACAAAGCCATGCCTGCTTACCGCCTCGTGTGGACCTATTTCATGGGCCAGGCCGAGCAGGGCACTGCCATGGGGCCAGGGAGGCTGTGCTCCACACCTTGGGGGAGAACATCCTCCGGGCAGGGCCAGGCTGGGGGGAATATTACAAATTTATGACTCGGGCCGTGATATGATGAGATCTCGGCCACACTTGCAGTATTCGTTTTGATAACATTACATAACAAAAATGTAATCAGTTTCAGCGACATCCGTACATGCAGATCAATGACACTCTTAGCAACTGTGTCACACGAGGTGACGCGCGAAATAAAAACCTACCAATATACATTTCCGTCTTGGGTTTGGCGCGTCAAATGTTCGCGGGCGGCTCGCGGTCGCAGCTGGCACAACTTCCAGAAATTCAGATTACTTTAATTACAAATTATTTATTTTGCCTTCTAGCGTAACCTGAGGCTATTTGTGGATTATTTTGGGTTAATACAGCAGGGCATGGGGATGTTGGGGGGTGAGGGGGGGCGGGCAGCAAGCGGCGGGACAGCCGAGAGATAAAGTCGGTGGTCAAGCTCGACACACAGAAATCCGGAACATTTACACATGTGTCGACGGCCGCCGGCCAGCACGGGCGGCATGCCCTCCGCCTCCACCTGCCGCCCAGGGGACACACCGAACGGCAGCGGCGGGCGTGTGGGGGCAGGGCAGGAAGGGCACCACCAACATCTTGGGAAAGGGAAGGGAAGAGAGGAAAAGGAAGGGTAGAAACGAGTATAATAGAAGAGAACAGACGGGAATAAAGGGGCAGGGAAGTAGAGCAGAGGAAAAAGACAAGTTAGAGAAGGAAAAAGAATGAAGTGGAAAATGGAGAATAGAGAAAAGTGACCAGCCACATCAGCCAAACATCCTCACTTTCTGTTGCCTTCCATCTAAAACCCTCACTACCCCTACTCTACTCACACCTCCAGACCCGCCCTCCCTCCCTCTTGCCACGCTCCCCGTTCACAGCTCTCCCCCGCACGCCCTCTCGCCCTCCACACATTGCTCGCACGCCGACTGCACAATATTGAAATTCCTTAACTTTTCCAGTGGTGAAACACAGCCAGTGGAAGGACCGCCCCTGTGGCCCTGTGCTGGCTTATGTAAGTGACGATGAAGGGGGAAAAGAGTGGATGTTACGGAAGGAAGGAAAGAAGGAAGAAGCAAGGAGGAGGATGGGGGAGAGCAAACGGAAGGAAGGAAGAGGGAGAGTAAAAGAAAAGGCTTATGTAAGTGGCAATGAAGGGGCGAGGGTGTCGGGAGGAAGAAAGTAATGGAAAGAAGCAAAGAGGAGAGGAGTAAACGGACGGAAGGAAGGACGAGGGAGAGAGAAAAAAAAAAGGTTCACGTTCATTCCTAGCGTGAGTTGGCTGCCATAATGAAGTGGTGCTGGTTTATTGATGTATTTATTCTGTTAATTTATTTATTTCAAGTATTGACTGGAGTAGAAGTGTGAGTGTGTGTACGAGAGAGAGAGAGAGAGGAAGGCGGTCGCGGTATACACACACACACATACAGACAGACAGGGAGGAAGGGAGGGAAGGAGGGAGGTTACGGGGCTATTACCAAGGCGGGTGATCACCGGCTCGCGTACAGACAGACGTACAAACAGCGGTAGAAGCACGAGCAAGAGCCGCACCGCCCGCAGCAAAGCCGTGAGCCCGCCCGCCGCCCTGCCAAAGCCAATGCCGGGAGGGTGAACTTAGCTATCTTGTCCCTCAGCGCTGCCTTGAACCCTCCGCTGCTTCCATGCTCGACGGGATAGAACACTGTGAAAGAAAGGAGGGTTGGGCAGACATCTTTTTCTTCTACTTCTTCTGTTTCTTCTTCGGCTGGGCTCGTCACGTCATTCAAGCTTTCTTTATTTGATCATTTATTTAACACTGAAGAGACTTATATGGATTTTCTTGGGAGCGTGGGAATGTTAACTCTATCTACAATTACTGAGCGGGCAGACATGAAAATAAGAGAAATGAAAGGGACGCAAGAAAATGTAATACAGTTCAACGAGAGAGAGAGAGAGAGAGAGAGAGAGAGAGAGAGAGAGAGAGAGAGAGAGAGAGAGAGGTGATTGGTTACAATTAGGACCTATTCGAATAGATCCTAATGAAGATGAGACCGTGTGTGTGTGTGTGTGTGTGTGTGTGAGCATCCCTGTGTGTCCGTTATTACGACAGATCTTTTTACTTAACTTTCTATATTCATCTAATTCTAATATAAGATGTTACTTGTTTCCATTTACATACCTGCCGAAAGTCATCTTCGTGATCTATTGGTATATTCTGTAAAAAACAAAAAATCTCTTCTATTCATATACTTGTTTTAAACAGAATCAGCCTTCATTTAGTACTATCTTGTAGCAAACAGAGAAAAAAAGTGAAAAAAGTATTCGTAGGGACAAAAAGGATAGACTTTACACCCTTTTTACTATTTAATTGAACCTAATCTTCCTTCACTTCGCACTATCTTGCACCAAACGGAAAAGATAAGCAGGGAAAAAATACCCTACCCATTCTTAAGCTCTGAGTTCAAATGTGTTTAAATCAACCTGTGTCTTCGGAGCAGCTCGCCAGGATACGTTGTTTGTTGCGCTTCGTGTTCGTGGCTGCAACAAGGGGCGGGGCAGGTAATCAGAGGGAATGCCGGTCAGGTGTTGGGGACACCTGCAGTAGTGCCGTGGTGGCTCGGGTTGCCATCACACGGCGAAATAGAAATGGGAGAGAGAGAGAGAGAGAGAGAGAGAGAGAGAGAGAGAGAGAGAGAGAGAGAGAGAGAGAGAGAGAGAGAGAGAGAATATGTATGTGTGTATTTGTTAGGTATATACGTGTTTCTTTTTTCTATGTAGTAGTCGTAGCAGCAGAAATAGTAGTAGTAGTAGTAGTAGTAGGAGGAGGAGGAGGAAGAGGAATACAAGTAAGTGTAATAACAGAAAATGCCATCCCTTCCCTTCTTTTCCACGCACACACACACACACACACGCGTACACATTAGACAAGACTTCAATGAATATAAGGGGCTGAGTGAGTCTGGATCAAGGCAACTAATATAGATAGATAGATAGATAGATAGATATAATGTAGATGGGACTATAGTTGAAGTCAGGGTGGTTGTGTAGATTGCTCGCATGATGACAGCACCAGTATATCAAAGTACGATACTAGATCAGACCAGTTTTAGATTTAGGGTGTAGATTTATCCTTTACACTTACAAAAAGCCATCAATAATAAATGGTATTGACAATAAGTATAAGTGGATATCGGTATGTGTGTGGGTGGAACAAGTTGTGGTCAAAACTCGGGAAAAATACAGTCTGCTGAGTACGACACTTTTGGTAATATCGTACCGTACTACTTTCCCCGCGGTCCTCCTCCTCAGTTCAAATGTAAAGTTGTAAGCAAATGCAAGTGAACAGTGAAGTCCGAGGATTTTACGAACTATACTTCACAGCTTACCAGAGTGCCTCCTACCCCACCTATTAACAGGGTCTCCACTTCCTGAAACTCTGAAAGGAAGGTAAGAAGTCCATTATGTCCACTTCCACCCCACCGCCTCTCACCTACTCAATCCACTCTCACTCAAACACAAACACCTTCAATATCTCTTCAATTCAGGGTCTAGTTTCCATCAGGTGACGTGCTAAGGGTCAAGACAAACGGCCATTCTCTTAAACATTTCGCCCGAGCAAACACATATATTTGACAAGGCTTTCGTAGAAGTTTGGGGCATTTCCAGGGGTAGTTTTATGACCCTAGTGGTAGTGTGACTCTCCTTCTGTACCATGAAGGGTGGGGGGGGGGTTACTGGTTGGGGTGGTGGAGCAGCTTGTCATTTCGCCCGTATGTAATTTCTCTCACCCTATGGAACTCTTTCGTTCATAGGTCAATTTGCTAACACAATGGATTTTCTAAGTGGATTTAAAAGATTTTATAAGCTTGTGGGCTAAATAGCCGGTAACTGATGTGCAACGAGGTACTGTAACCTGTGTGATCTTCTGCAGGAGGGGTTTTGACGGTATTACACATAGGTTATGGGGTGTTTTCAGTGTTTTGCTAACGTAAATGTAATGAGACCACGACCTGACTAGTACAATACCGATCCATAGCCATAGATAAAGGTTAGATAAAGAGTACGCTATTAACTTGTGAGTTTTCATAAGAGTAGATTATGTTCATTGTTAGGCTAGTTCACCTTCAGGAGGCGACCTTTTTCATTGCAGTATCCCACATTTATTATAGTTTTCTGATAGGTGGCTGTTTTCTCTGACGCTCGTTGCTGCAGTGACTTGTGTAGACTGTGAGCGTCATGCGGAAACATTGGTTGTCGTCACTCTAGAGCAGGGCTACTCAACCATTATGAGCAAAGGTCCAGTTAGACAAGTACAAATGTATGCAGAGATCCGATTAAATATTGTAGCTGGACCCCAGCTCCAGGAGTAGCAAAATATAATTTTACATTATGAAAGTCCTAGCGATGGATTCTTGCAAGTGTATTTCCTTGACTGATTGTAGGGCCTACAGTCAGGCAAGGAAATATACTTGCAAGAATCTATCACTACCAGGACCATGTAAATCAGTTATATTTTTCTACTGCTGGAACTTGGGGTCCAGTTACAACACTCATAAGGTCCGGATTCGGACCGCGAGCCGCCAGTTGAGTAGCCCTGCTCTAGAGTCTAGACACTTTGCATGGTCCCACTTGGCTATCAGTGCTTCAAGATTATATTATATACTCACATTGACGACATTAACATCAGATAAGGAATATGTTTGTGCTTCATTGACAGTCTCCTTCGCTTAATTAAATGCTGAATGTGAAACGAATTGGGGTAAAAAATGAAAAAAAAAAAATGACCGTGGTGGAATAAATCGAGTACCAATATAACAAGGATGAGAAAGTGTCGGGGTGGGAAGGGAGGGCGCAAGTAGTGACCCAAGAATAATACTGATGGGCATCGGCCGCTGAAACAAATAGATCGAGGAGGAGGAAAAACGAAAACTATGTATGAGTGTGTATATTGCTTGTATACCTCATGCCCGGCTTGAGTGCAGGGCTTGACTCCAGTTGTACCGTCACTCAAGGGTGGGAGCGGGGAGCAGGGCAGGGGCGGGGGCGAGGTGGTCGGGGTTCACAAGCTGACCTGGGGTGCGGCCGGGAAGGTGAAACTCTACCCCGAAGAGGTGATAGCGGAGGGGCATGGGGCTGGCTAGCTGCGTGGCTGCTGGCTTCACTCTTTATACCTCACTCCAAGGCCTGCATTCTCACCTTCATTAGCAGCAGACATGTTTATCCCACCATCCGGGTACAACACTAAATGCGTCTGCAGGAATTGAGGGTTAAAAAAAACTCATCTCGAAAGTGTCGTCAAGTGCCTTGGGAACCAGACCGGCATCCTCCCTGACCCCGGCATACCTCTGTGCCCAGTACACGTCAGGGCGGCCGCTGCTGCCTGTGCCCCGCCACCACCAGCCCGGGGTATGAAGGGTGCATAGGGGGCTTGAGGGGGAGGTTGAGACAGCAGACTGGCGGGAGGGCTGGACGAGGACTCGAGGAGGCAAGTGTTGTGATGCCGTAGACGCGGGAGACGGATGTTACGCAAGGAGGCGACTAAACATTTTTTTTTTCTATATTTATCGTCATTCCAAACCTTGAATGCATGACGGTTGCGTCGTACGAACTATCACTCCTAATCTGGTGAACGACTCTGCAACGGAGCCATATTCAGGCCGAAGGAGTGAGCAGCGGTGAGGAAAGACGGCTGGAACAGGGGTGTGTGTAGGAGGATGTGAAGGAAGAGTAGTATCATGAAGGGGAGGAGGAGTGGGAGGGAAGGAACAAGGAGGACACAGCAGTAACGGGCTCAAGTAGCGGCTGGCCTCTGGTTGGGGGCGGCGAGGTGGGCGGGGCTTGGTGCTACACGTGATCGCCCAAGCAACATCCACCTTTCCTCCTTTCTATCGATATCGCTCCTTTCTCTGAGCTCCGCGGCACCGACCTTCCTCCGAGGGGCGAGACCGCGCGAAAACAAGCCAGCGTGATGGGCGTGCGGTGTGCAGTGAGGCCCCACCGCCCAAAAGATACCCGTCACTTCACCATGCAACTCCGCCTCTTGAGATAACAACGTCACCGCTACGTCACGGAGCGAGGTGACGTAACGCTGTATCGCGGCATTCATTGGCCACGGGAGAAGAATAAAACAAGATGACAAGGCTATCGCTTTTGGAACTCCAGTCTGGCTTCGCGTTGCACCGAGTCTGGAGCGGGTGTTAAGTTAGCGCGTGCATCCTGTGTTATATCCCCCGGCGGCACGGCAGGGCAGGGCACACGAGCAGCCAGGCCCAGGATACGCCCCGGCCTGCATGACGCCCGCACAGCCGCCCGCCTCCGCCACCCTCCATGGATTTAGGTAACGCACGCAACTTGTTCCATCTCTCCCTCCCTCCCTCGCTTACTCCCGACGGGTTTAGGCGAGCACATGTCTACTTGTTGGCCAGAAGCTGCGCCCACGGGGGTAATGAATGCCGGGGAGTGCGTAGAAGGGGCGCTGATGGGGCGGGACGTGCGTTGAACGGAGTTGTGCCTCAGTGTGTCAGGCCGTGCTCGTAATGGAATTCGATAAGGGGGCTTCTAAAAATAGTGCCCTAGCTCGCGGAACGCCTGTTTGCTGCCAGCGCCAACACATTAACAATTAACCGCAAATAGACGCTGTATTATTAATAACCCGTGACGTCAGAGAGGCAGGCGATACTAGACCATAACAGCGTAAAACAGGGCGGTGAGAGG